>NC_084553.2:4015950-4048450 GCF_033978685.3 Nerophis lumbriciformis
TAACTAAATACCGGTAGTTACTTTTCACAGTAACGCATTACTTTTTGGTGTAAGTAACTGAGTTAGTAACGGAGTTACTTTTGAAATAAAGTAACTAGTAACTGTAACTAGTTACTGGTTTTCAGTAACTAACCCAACACTGGTTATCGTTGCTGGTCTTAACATGGAGATATTCTCACTACTTTTCTTTTGTCGAGCACAAAGAAAGGAACATTTTAGGTAAATGCAAGTTGTGTCTTGGATCAAAGATCCCATCCTAGCAATTCAAATCTGCTGAAACAGCTACAAAAGCAACATGCTTCGACGAAGCTAGTAAAGAGAGACACACTTTTCACCGCATTGTTTGTGTGTTGTATGTAGATCACATTGTTTGTGTGTTGTATGTAGACCACATTGTTTGTGTGTTGTATGTAGACCACATTGTTTGTGTGTTGTATGTAGATCACATTGTTTGTGTGTTGTATGTAGAGCACATTGCTTAGGGGGCCTTTAAAAAAAAAAAAAAAAAAAAATATATATATATATATATATATATATATATATATATATATATATATATATATATATATATATATATATATATATATATATATATATAACTAAATACCGGTAGTTACTTTTCACAGTAACGCATTACTTTTTGGTGTAAGTAACTGAGTTAGTAACGGAGTTACTTTTGAAATAAAGTAACTAGTAACTGTAACTAGTTACTGGTTTTCAGTAACTAACCCAACACTGGTTATCGTTGCTGTTCTTAACATGGAGATATTCTCACTACTTTTCTTTTGTCGAGCACAAAGAAAGGAACATTTTAGGTAAATGCAAGTTGTGTCTTGGATCAAAGATCCCATCCTAGCAATTCAAATCTGCTGAAACAGCTACAAAAGCAACATGCTTCGACGAAGCTAGTAAAGAGAGACACACTTTTCACCTCCTAAGCAACAGCGGCTGGATTTTAACGAGGCACTGCTAGCCAGGACAACATTGATAGAGACATTGCAGCGGGTGTGCTAGAAGACATGGTTTTCAGTAACTAACCCAACACTGGTTATCGTTGCTGTTCTTAACATGGAGATATTCTCACTACTTTTCTTTTGTCGAGCACAAAGAAAGGAACATTTTAGGTAAATGCAAGTTGTGTCTTGGATCAAAGATCCCATCCTAGCAATTCAAATCTGCTGAAACAGCTACAAAAGCAACATGCTTCGACGAAGCTAGTAAAGAGAGACACACTTTTCACCTCCTAAGCAACAGCGGCTGGATTTTAACGAGGCACTGCTAGCCAGGACAACATTGATAGAGACATTGCAGCGGGTGTGCTAGAAGACATGGTTTTCAGTAACTAACCCAACACTGGTTATCGTTGCTGTTCTTAACATGGAGATATTCTCACTACTTTTCTTTTGTCGAGCACAAAGAAAGGAACATTTTAGGTAAATGCAAGTTGTGTCTTGGATCAAAGATCCCATCCTAGCAATTCAAATCTGCTGAAACAGCTACAAAAGCAACATGCTTCGACGAAGCTAGTAAAGAGAGACACACTTTTCACCTCCTAAGCAACAGCGGCTGGATTTTAACGAGGCACTGCTAGCCAGGACAACATTGATAGAGACATAGCAGCGGGTGCGCTAGAAGACATGCAGGCTATTTACCTTAATTGTCTGTAACACGGCAGTAAAACGGCCGATCAAACAAAACAGAAGTCATCTTCACGGACCCGCTAGATTCACAAACTAGCTCTACAGTCAGCTAAACAGACTCAATAACTCCACGGTGACGCTATGGACGATTACAAGACGGAACGGCACTTGTACTTCCGGCTCAAAAAAACAGCAGGAAACACCTGTAGGCATTTACCTGGCTGTCCAAAAGGTGGCGCCGTAACACACGTTTAATCAAAACTATTTGCTTTGTGTTCGTCCGCGAAGAAAAATCCACAAAGAGGTCGTGAAATAAGTTATTTATACATAAATATTTTATGTTTATTTACATACCTTAATTGTCTGTAACACGGCAGTAAAACGGCCGATCAAACAAAACAGAAGTCATCTTCATGGACCCGCTAGCTTCACAAGCTAGCTCTCAAGTGGGCTAAACAGACTCAATAACTCCACGGTGACGCTATGGACGATTACAAGACGGAACGGCACTTGTACTTCCGGCTCAAAAAAACAGCAGGAAACGCCTGTAGGCATTTACCTGGCTGTCCAAAAGGTGGCGCCATAACACACGTTTAATCAAAACTATTTGCTTTGTGTTCGTCCGCGAAGAAAAATCCACAAAGAGGTCGTGAAATACATAAATATTTTATGTTTATTTACATACCTTAATTGTCTGTAACACGGCAGTAAAACGGCCGATCAAACAAAACAGAAGTCATCTTCATGGACCCGCTAGCTTCACAAGCTAGCTCTCCAGTCGGCTAAACAGACTCAATAACTCCACGGTGACGCTATGGACGATTACAAGACGGAACGGCACTTGTGCTTCCGGCTCAAAAAAACAGCAGGAAACGCCTGTAGGCATTTACCTGGCTGTCCAAAAGGTGGCGCCATAACACACGTTTAATCAAAACTATTTGCTTTGTGTTCGTCCGCGAAGAAAAATCCACAAAGAGGTCGTGAAATAAGTTATTTATACATAAATATTTTATGTTTATTTACATACCTTAATTGTCTGTAACACGGCAGTAAAACGGCCGATCAAACAAAACAGAAGTCATCTTCACGGACCCGCTAGATTCACAAGCTAGCTCTCCAGTCAGCTAAACAGACTCAATAACTCCACGGTGACGCTATGGACGATTACAAGACGGAACGGCACTTGTACTTCCGGCTCAAAAAAAACCAGCAGGAAACACCTGTAGGCATTTACCTGGCTGTCCAAAAGGTGGCGCCAAAACACACGTTTAATCAAAACTATTTGCTTTGTGTTCGTCCGCGAAGAAAAATCCACAAAGAGGTCGTGAAATAAGTTATTTATACATAAATATTTTATGTTTATTTACATACCTTAATTGGCAGTAAAACGGCCGATCAAACAAAACAGAAGTCATCTTCATGGACCCGCTAGCTTCACAAGCTAGCTCTCCAGTCAGCTAAACAGACTCAATAACTCCACGGTGATGCTATGGACGATTACAAGACGGAACGGCACTTGTACTTCCGGCTCAAAAAAAACAGCAGGAAACACCTGTAGGCATTTACCTGGCTGTCCAAAAGGTGGCGCCATAACACACGTTTAATCAAAACTATTTGCTTTGTGTTCGTCCGCGAAGAAAAATCCACAAAGAGGTCGTGAAATAAGTTATTTATACATAAATATTTTATGTTTATTTACATACCTTAATTGTCTGTAACACGGCAGTAAAACGGCCGATCAAACAAAACAGAAGTCATCTTCACGGACCCGCTAGCTTCACAAGCTAGCTCTCCAGTCAGCTAAACAGACTCAATAACTCCACGGTGACGCTATGGACGATTACAAGACGGAACGGCACTTGTACTTCCGGCTCAAAAAAAACAGCAGGAAACACCTGTAGGCATTTACCTGGCTGTCCAAAAGGTGGCGCCATAACACACGTTTAATCAAAACTATTTGCTTTGTGTTCGTCCGCGAAGAAAAATCTACAAAGAGGTCGTGAAATACATAAATATTTTATGTTTATTTACATACCTTAATTGTCTGTAACACGGCAGTAAAACGGCCGATCAAACAAAACAGAAGTCATCTTCACGGACCCGCTAGATTCACAAACTAGCTCTCCAGTCAGCTAAACAGACTCAATAACTCCACGGTGACGCTATGGACGATTACAAGACCGAACGGCACTTGTACTTCCGGCTCAAAAAAAACAGCAGGAAACACCTGTAGGCATTTACCTGGCTGTCCAAAAGGTGGCGCCATAACACACGTTTAATCAAAACTATTTGCTTTCTGGTCGTCAGCGAGGAAGAATCGGTATAGCTCGGTCGGTAGAGCGGCCGTGCTAGCAACTTGAGGGTTCCAGGTTCGATTCCCGCTTCCGCCATCCTAGTCACTGCCGTTGTGTCCTTGGGCAAGACACTTTACCCACCTGCTCCCAGTGCCACACACACTGCTTTAAATGTCACTTAGATATTGGGTTTCACTATGTAAAGCGCTTTGAGTCACTAGAGAAAAGCGCTATATAAATTGTACATCATCGGGCAAAAATCAACAGGAAGTTGGCAATTCCCCCTTCAAGACAAAAAAGTACTAAAAACAGTCACTTTTGCCTCTTTGAGTTGTAATTTGACCCCCTTAACATGCTTTAAAACTCACCAAACTGAACATTGCGATCTAAAAAAAAACCTAACCCCAAATTTAAAAATTGCGCTCTAGAGCAATTTTTGAATAAAACGGAGAAAAAACTGCTCCTCGGAAGAAAAAAAATGACAAAACTGCCTGTAACTCCCACCGGGAAGGTCGGAGAGACATGAAACAAAAACCTCTATGTAGGTCTCACTTAGACCTACATTTCATAAATTGACAACCCCCCAGCAAAAATCAACAGGAAGTTTGCTATTCCCCCTTCAAAACAAATTTTTTGTAAAAACCGGTCACCTTCCTTCAAAAACTATCTCCTCTGTTTCGGCTTCAAACTAACACAGGAGAGAGATTAAACCCTTGTGTATAAAATAACAGAACAGCGTTTTAATACCTGCTCCGGTTTTGATTTTATGAGCCTTCAAAGACCCGCTGCGCTGCTGTTTTTTTAAGATGGCTGCTTAAAAGCAGGAAGCACCAGCGTGCCCACACAATGCAGACAAGGTAGGTACACTAGACAAAAGTATTGGGACACTTCAGACTACCACCGGACAAAAGTATTGGGACACTTAGGCCGAAAACTGGACAAAAGTATTGGGACACTTAGGCCAAAAACTGGACAAAAGTATTGGGACACTTGGGACTACAACTTGACAAAAGTATTGGGACACTTAGGACTACAACTTGCCAAAAGTATTGGGACACTTGGGACTAAAACTGGACAAAAGTATTGGGACACTTAGGACTAGCACCTGCCAAATACGCGAGCCCGACCAATGCTGCTTGCAGCTTTAATTATTCTTTATTATTCTTCCGCACCCACAAAAAACTGTAATTTGACCCACTTAACATGCTTCAAAACTCACCATATTTGACCCACACATCAGGACCTGCGAAAATTGCCTTTTTTAAAAAAAAAAACGAACCACAAAACTCAAAATTGCGCTCTAGCGCCCCCTAGAAAAAAAAAAACTAGACTGCCTGTAACTCCCACTAGGAAGGTCGGAGAGACATGAAACAAAAACCTCTATGTAGGTCTGACTTACACCTACCTTTCATTATTGTACATCCTCGGGCAAAAATCAACAGGAAGTTGGCAATTCCCCCTTCAAGACAAAAAAGTACTAAGTAATTTGACCCCCTTAACATGCTTTAAAACTCACCAAACTGAACGCACACATCAGGACTGGCAAACATTGCGATCTAAAAAAAAAAACCTAACCCCAAATTTAAAAATTGCGCTCTAGAGCAATTTTTGAATAAAACGGAGAAAAAACTGCTCCTCAGAAGAAAAAAATGACAAAACTGCCTGTAACTCCCACCGGGAAGGTCGGAGAGACATGAAACAAAAACCTCTATGTAGGTCTCACTTAATTGACAACCCCCAGCAAAAATCAACAGGAAGTTTGCTATTCCCCCTTCAAAACAAAGTTTTTGTAAAAACCGGTCACCTTCCTTCAAAAACTATCTCCTCTGAGCGCGTTTGTCGTTTCGGCTTCAAACTAACACAAGAGAGAGATTAAACCCTTGTGCATAAAATAATAGAACAGAGTTGTAATACCTGCTCCGGTTTTGATTTTATGACCCTTCAAAGACCCGCTGCGCTGATGCTGCTGCGCTGCTGTTTTTTTAAGATGGCTGCTTAAAAGCAGGAAGCACCAACGTGCCCACACAATGCAGACAAGGTAGGTACACTAGACAAAAGTCTTGGGACACTTATGACTACCACCGGACAAAAGTATTGGGACACTTAGGCCAAAAACTGGACAAAAGTATTGGGACACTTGGGACTACAACTTGACAAAAGTATTGGGACACTTGGGACTACAACTTGACAAAAGTATTGGGACACTTAGGACTACAACTTGCCAAAAGTATTGGGACACTTGGGACTAAAACTGGACAAAAGTATTGGGACACTTAAGACTAGCACCTGCCAAATACGCGGGCCCGACCAATGCTGCTTGCAGCTTTAATTATTCTTTATTATTCTTCCGCACCCACAAAAAACTGTAATTTGACCCACTTAACATGCTTCAAAACTCACCATATTTGACCCACACATCAGGACCTGCGAAAATTGCCTTTTTAAAAAAAAAAAAACGAACCACAAAACTCAAAATTGCGCTCTAGCGCCCCCTAGGGAAAAAAAAACTAGACTGCCTGTAACTCCCACTAGGAAGGTCGGAGAGACATGAAACAAAAACTTCTATGTAGGTCTGACTTACACCTACCTTTCATAATTGTACATCCTCGGGCAAAAATCAACAGGAAGTTGGCAATTCCCCCTTCAAGACAAAAAAGTACTAAAAACAGTAACTTTTGCCTCTTTGAGTTGTAATTTGACTCCCTTAACATGCTTTAAAACTCACCAAACTGAACATTTCGATCTAAAAAAAAAACCTAACCCCAAATTTAAAAATTGCGCTCTAGAGCAATTTTTGAATAAAACGGAGAAAAAACTGCTCCTCGGAAGAAAAAAAAAGACAAAACTGCCTGTAACTCCCACCGGGAAGGTCAGAGAGACATGAAACAAAAACCTCTATGTAGGTCTCACTTAGACCTACATTTCATAAATTGACAACCCCCCAGCAAAAATCAACAGGAAGTTTGCTATTCCCCCTTCAAAACAAATTTTTTGTAAAAACCGGTCACCTTCCTTCAAAAACTATCGAGTCTCATGTACTGGGAATCGGTACCGTATCGGTACCCATCCCCAGTTGCACGTGACTGCAGCTCCAAAAAGGAAACGGTGTTCTTATACAGTTTGACATAAAGAGACCGTGTGAGGTCACACGTCATGGGAGGGAAAATGACTCGAAAGTACAACAAATAGCGAACATATTTGAGATCTAAGAGAAGAACTTGTCTTCTAATCAGGAGCGCACCGTTTAAAAACCTGTTTGACTCTTTGATCGGCCTCACGATAGCTTGGCAAAGTGAAAATCTTGAAACTCAACGAACAACAAAAAAAAAGTCCCGTGACAAAGAATAACAAAACACATTTAATTATATCGTAAATTCTGCACTATAAGTCGTTTTTTTTCCCCCTACGCTTTGAACCCTGCGGCTTACAAAAGGACGCGTCTTATTTATGTCTTTTTCTTCATGATGCAAATAGTTTCAAAACCAAAAGAAGCAAATACAATTAAAAAAGTCTGTTATTGTTTGCTCACTGCTCCATTTAGCCCTTCTGTCTTTTAGCCATCCATAGCGGTTCTACTCGTATGAATTCTTCGTTCATCAACCCCAAGCGACGTAAGTAAGTTTTACAATATAACTAAAACAATTCTTACTTACTAAACCATCTCATGTGTGAAGTCTGTAGGAGTGTTTTTCATGCATATTTATACATGCTATCATAATGTAATCAAGCTAATATGCTAACAAGTGTGTTACTAGTATTATCGACTGACAACGGCGTTTATTTTGTATCGTTTCAGTTTCGTAAATTCACCAAAAACGTCACCGTGGAGTTATTGAGTCTGTTTAGCTGATTGGAGAGCTAGCTTGCGCAGCTAATGGGGGGGTATGACGATGACTTCTGTTTTGTTTGATACGCCGTTTTACTGCCCTGTTTGGAAACAAAGTATGTAAATGAACACTTTCTGTGTAAATAACTCGTTTCCCAACGTATATATCTGCGGCTAATACGAGGAAAAATATGTTTTTTATTCTAAAATTTAGTGGGTGTGGCTTATATACACCGGTGCGGAAAATACGGTAGTTTGATACGCAGAAAACAACGTGAAATATAAAAGTTAAATCAAGTTATTATTTTGACTTTTTAACTCAAGACTCCAATTTTCAATTGTGCTTCTCGCCTTCTTTATCAAAGTGCTGTCACCTGCAACTTTCTTTGGGCCCTCGGAGGATTATTTTGCATTGTAAAAAAAAAAAAAGAAAGAAAAGAATGCAGACTGAGTGGAATTTCTTGATTGGGGACTGGATTCTGCGAGACCTGTTTGTGGCGCTCTCGTACGTAAAAACCAGGGTCAACTTGTACTGGTCTGAAAAGTTTGAAAGTGGACTTGTGTGGTCGTGGCTCGTGCAGCCCTTTGAGACATTTGTGAGTCAACACTGTGTCTCACCGTGGTGGTCCAGGAGGGCGGAGGCCACAAAGTAGTGCGCCATGGAGCGGTAGTGGTTGGTCTTGACTTGAGACATGGTGGACCAGAAGAAGGGCACGTTGTCTTTGACCGGCGTCTGGATCATGGACTGGTGGACGTGGTCGTAGGTCTCCGACACCTGGCCAGGTGAAAAAAAGAGGAGCGTGGAGTGTGTGTGGTCGGAGGTGGCCACGCCCCCCCGCCCCCTACTCACCTTGGCGGCCTCCTGGGCCATCCTGAGCAGCGTGAGGACCTCGTTGCGGACGCCGGGCAGAGCCAGCTGCTCGAAGAGACACTCCTGGGCCTGAGCCAGCATGATGCGGATGAGCATGGCCAGCATGGCGGGGCTCATGTCGTAGCTGGGCGTGTGCGTGAAGGTCTCCTTCAGGTGGTTCAGGATGCCTGCACGAGAGCTGCCGGTCAGTAAGAGCCGCGGTCCTGAGCCGGACCCCGCGCCAGCGAGTACCTGCGGACATCTGGAAGGCGGAGATGGCCTCCTTCAGGCCCGGCCAAGTCTGCCGGTCGCTGCGGGTGCCCATTTGGGAGTACAGGGCGGCAATGTTGAAGAGGATGCTGGCCTTTTCCAGGGACAGGTTTTGTTGGCACACGGGAACACCTGTGAAGGAGTCGTACCTGCGGGGACACCACACACGCTTCACTTCTCAGTTTTTTGGACTAAAATCCTTTCAATTGTTCTACGACCAACACTGCGCCTTATAAACTGATGCGCCGTAAGCAGGGGCGGCCGTCGTGTCATTCCGATTGGCCCCCAAACGTAAAACATATTCATAAAGACCTCTTTCCATCATGGATGGCATGTTGGCAAGGCTGCACTCTACACAAGATTTCATCAGTGGTGCCATTTTCCATTTACAGTAACGCACTGTGAAAACAGGCAACGTAGATTTTACGGTAAAAAAAAAATAGTAGCAGCTAAGTCGCCAAAATTTTGCAGTAAAAGTGTTTTTCAATTTACAGTAATTTGGTGTAAAAAGCCAATTTGGAGTAATTTGGTGTAAAAAAAAGTCAATTTACACAAATTTGGTTTTAAAAGCCAATTTACAGAAATTTGGGGTAAAAGCCAATTTGCCAACATTTGGTGTAAAAAGCCAATTTAGTCTAATTTGGTGTAAAAAGCTCATTTTCATTAATTTGGTGTAAAAAGCCAATTTACAGTAATTTGTTGTAAAACGCAAATTTATACAAATTTGGTGTAAAAAGCCAATTTATACAAATTTGGTGTAAAAAGCCAATTTACACAAATTTGGTGTAAAAAAAAAGAGTCAATTTACACAAATATGGTGAAAAAATACAATTTACAGAAATTTGGTGAAAAAAGTCAATTTACACAAATTTGATGTAAAAAAAAAAGTCAATTTACACAAATTAGGTGTAAAAAATCAATTTACAGAAATTTGGTGAAAAAAGTGAATTTACAGAAATTTGGTGTAAAAAGTCAATTTAAACAAATGTGGTTTAAAAAGCCAATTTAGTCTAATTTGGTGTAAAAAGCTAATTTTCATTCATTTGGTGTAAAAAGCCAATTTACAGTTATTTGTTGTAAAACGCAAATTTATACAAATTTGGTGTAAAAAGCCAATTTACACAAATGTGTAAAAAAAAAGTCAATTTACACAAATATGGTGAAAAAAGTCAATTTACACAAATTTGGTGTAAAAAGTGAATTTACAGAAATTTGGTGAAAAAAGTGAATTTACAGAAATTTGGTGTAAAACGCAAATTTATACAAATTTAGTGTAAAAAGCCAATTCACACTAATGTGGTGTAAAAAGCCAATTTACACTAAATTGAGGTAAAAAGCCAATTGACATTAATTTGGTGTAAAAAGCCAATTTACACAAATTTGGTGTAAAAAAAGAGTCAATTGACACAAATATGGTGAAAAAAGCCCATTTACTGAAATTTGGTGAAAAAAGTAAATTTACACAAATTTGATGTAAAAAAAAAAGTCAATTTACACAAATTTGGTGTAAAAAGCCAATTTACAGAAATTTGGTGTGAAAAGCTAATTTTCATTAATTTGGTGTAAAAAGCCAATTTAGAGTAATTTGGTGTAAAAAGTAAATTTACACAAATTTGGTTTAAAAAGTCAATTTACAGAAATTTGGTGTGAAAAGCTAATTTTCATTAATTTGGTGTGAAAAGCCAATTTAGTCTAATTTGGTGTAAAAAGCGAATTTTCATTAATTTGGTGTAAAAAGCCAATTTACAGTAATTTGGTGTAAAAATTAAATTTATACAAATTTGGTGTAAAAAGCCAATTTACACAAATTTGGTGTAAAAAAAAGAGTCAATTTACACAAATATGGTGAAAAAAGACAATTTACAGAAATTTGGTGAAAAAAGTCAATTTACAGAAATTTGATGTAAAAAAAAAAAAGTAAATTTACACAAATTTGATGTAAAAAAAAAAAAGGCAATTTATACAAATTAGGTGTAAAAAGTCAATTTACAGAAATTTGGTGTAAAAAAAGTCATCCATCCATCCATTTTCTACCGCTTATTCCCTTTTGGGGTCGCGGGGGGCACTGGAGCCTATCTCAGCTACAATCGGGCAATTTACACAAATTTGGTTTAAAAAGTCAATTTACACAAATTTGGTTTTAAAAGCCAATTTACAGAAATTTGGTGTAGAAAGCCAATTTACAGAAATTTGGTGTAAAAAGCCAATTTACAGAAATTTGGGGTAGAAAGCCAATATGCCAACATTTGGTGTAAAAAGCCAATTTAGAGTAATTTGGTGTGAAAAGTAAATTTAGAGTAATTTGGTGTAAAAAGTAAATTTACACAAATTTGGTTTAAAAAGTCAATTTAGTCTAATTTGGTGTAAAAAGCTAATTTTCATTAATTTGGTGTAAAAAGCCAATTTACAGTAATTTGTTGTAAAACGCAAATTTATACAAATTTGGTGTAAAAAGCCAATTTACACAAATTTGGTGTAAAAAAAGAGTCAATTGACACAAATATGGTGAAAAAAGCCAATTTACTGGAATTTGGTGAAAAAAGTAAATTTACACAAATTTGATGTAAAAAAAAAAGTCAATTTACACAAATTTGATGTAAAAAAAAAAGTCAATTTACACAAATTTGATGTAAAAAAAAAAGTCAATTTACAGAAATTTGATGTAAAAAAAAAGTCAATTTACACAAATTAGGTGTAAAAAGTCAATTTACAGAAATTTGGTGAAAAAAGCGAATTTACAAAAATTTGGTGTAAAACGCAAATTTATACAAATTTAGTGTAAAAAGCCAATTTACACAAATTTGATGTAAAAAAAAAAAAAGTCAATTTACACAAATTAGGTGTAAAAAGTCAATTTACAGAAATTTGGTGAAAAAAGAGAATTTACAGAAATTTGGTGTAAAACACAAATTTAAACAAATTTGGTGTAAAAAGCCAATTCACACAAATGTGGTGTAAAAAGCCAATTTAGTCTAATTTGGTGTAAAAAGCTAATTTTCATTCATTTGGTGTAAAAAGCCAATTTACAGTAATTTGTTGTAAAACGCAAATTTATACAAATTTGGTGTAAAAAGCCAATTTACACAAATGTGGTGTAAAAAAAAAAAATAGTCAATTTACACAAATATGGTGAAAAAAGCCAATTTACTGAAATTTGGTGAAAAAAGTCAATTTACACAAATTTGATGTAAAAAAAAAAGTCAATTTACACAAATTAGGTGTAAAAAGTCAATTTACAGAAATTTGGTGAAAAAAGTGAATTTACAGAAATTTGGTGAAAAAAGCGAATTTACAGAAATTTGGTGTAAAACGCAAATTTATACAAATTTGGTGTAAAAAGCCCATCCATCCATCCATTTGCTACCGCTTATTCCCTTCGGGGTCACGGGGGGCGCTGGAGCCTATCTCAGCTACAATCGGGCGGAAGGCGGGGTACACCCTGGACAAGTCGCCACCTCATCGCAGGGTGTAAAAAGCCAATTTACAGTAATTTGCTGTAAAAAGCCAATTTACACTAAATTGAGGTAAAAAGCCAATTGACATTAATTTGGTGTAAAAAGCCAATTTAGAGTAATTTGGTGTAAAAAGTAAATTTACACAAATTTGATTTAAAAAGTCAATTTACACAAATTTGGTGTAAAAAGCCAATTTAGTCTAATTTGTTGTAAAACGCAAATTTATACAAATTTGGTGTAAAAAGCCAATTTACACAAATTTGGTGTAAAAAAAGAGTCAATTGACACAAATATGGTGAAAAAAGCCAATTTACTGGAATTTGGTGAAAAAAGTAAATTTACACAAATTTGATGTAAAAAAAAAAGTCAATTTACACAAATTAGGTGTAAAAAGTCAATTTACAGAAATTTGGTGTAAAAAAGTCATCCATCCATCCATTTTCTACCGCTTAATATTTTAGCTTCTGGTTTTTCGACGAAGAATATTTGTGAAATATTTCTTCAAACTTACCATGATTAAAATTCAAAAAAATTATTCTGGCAAATCTAGAAAATCTGTAGAATCAAATTTAAATCTTATTTCAAAGTATTTTGAATTTCTTTTAAAATTGTTGTTCTGGAAAATCTAGAAGAAATACTGATTTGTCTTTGTTAGAAATAAAGCTTGGTCCAATTTGTTAAATATTCTAACAAAGTGCAGATTGGATTTTAACCAATTTAAAACATGTCATCAAAATTCTAAAATGTATCTTAATCAGGAAAAATGACTAATGATGTTCCATAAATAATTTTTTTAATTTTTTCAAAAAGATTCAAATGAGCTAGTTTTTCTCTTCTTTTTGTCGGTTGAATTTTGAATTTTAAATAGTCGAAATTGAAGATAAACTATGTTTCAAAATTTTATTTTTTATTTTTTTCGTGTTTTCTCCTCTTTTAAACCGTTCAATTAAGTGTTTTTTTTCATCATTTATTCTCTACAAAAAAACCTTCCGTAAAAGGAAAAAAAAATGTACGACGGAATGACAGACAGAAATACCCATTTTTTTATATATATAAATGTATTTATTTAGCTATTCTTGTTTAAATCACACTTACGTGTAACTTACAAATGACAATATATTTATTTATTTAAGTGTGTATCAAACTGACGGTGGCGGTATAAACAACTTTAACACTCTTACTAATAATGCGCCACACTGTGAACCCACACCAAACAAGAATGACAAACACATTTCGGGAGAACATCTGCACCGTACCACAACATAAACACAACAGAACAAATACCCAGAATCCTATGCAGCCCTAACTCTTCCAGGCTACATTATACACCCCCCGCTACCAAACCCCGCCCACCTCAACCGACGCACGGGGGGGGTTGATGTGTGTGGGAGCAAGGTTGGGGTGGGGGCGGGGTTTGGTGGTAGCAGGTGTGTATAATGTAGCCCGGAAGAGTCAGGGCTGCATGGGATTCTGGGTATTTGTTCTGTTGTGTTTATGTTGTGTTAAGGTGCAGATGAAGAAGAGGCCAGAAGAAGAAGAAGAATATAAAAGTGCAGTGAGGAGCATTACCAGGTGAAGAAGAGGCCACTGTGATGCGTGGGCGAGAAGAAGCGACTCTCCATCAGAGGAAGATGGTTGAAGTACTTGGCCAGAAGCTCCACCCCCACCTCCGTGCGACTTGGCGTCCTGCAGGCCTGCACGTCACACGGCAGATCAAAACACATCAAAAGGAAAGACTTGTCCAAATATGGTGAGGCGGACCATGGACGCCACCAACCTGCCGCAGGTCCATCAGGTCGGCGATCTCGTTCTCGAAGCTGCTGCCATCTTGGTTGTAATGCAGAACAATGTAATCCTGTCGGGAAGAAAGACGATTTAATATCACTTCTTGCTGCCATCGGCGCTTTCCGTAACCGTGATAGCGACGCCAACAATAAATGTCAAGTCGGCGCCCAGCAGACACCTGTCATTAACACGCAGGTGTGGACAAACACCTTGGAATAATTGTACGCCATGGTGAGTATCAATATCACCATGTATCGCCAAAATCAGACAGTCCGATACCCCATACTCTCTGAGCACTCCCCACAGGACTTCCCGAGGGACACGGTCCAATGCCTTCTCCAAGTCCACAAAACACATGTAGACTGGTTGGGCAAACTCCCATGCACCCTCAAGGACCCTGCCCAGAGTATAGAGCTGGTCCACAGTTCCACGACCAGGACGAAAACCACACTGTTCCTCCTGAATCCGAGGTTGGACTATCCGGCGTAGCCTCCTCTCCAGTACACCTGAATAGACCTTACCGGGAAGGCTGAGGAGTGTGATCCCACGATAGTTAGAACACACCCTCCGGTTCCCCTTCTTAAAGAGAGGAACCACCACCCCGGTCTGCCAATCCAGAGGTACCGCCCCCGATGTCCACGCGATGCTGCAGAGTCAACCAAGACAGCCCCACAGCATCCAGAGCCTTAAGGAACTCCGGGCGGATCTCATCCACTCCCGGGGCCTTGCCACCGAGGTCCTGTGGGGAGTGCTCAGAGAGTATGGGGTATCGGACTGTCTGATTTTGGCGGTCCACTCCCTGTATGATCAGTGCCAGAGCTTGGTCCGCATTGCCGGCAGTAAGTCGGACACGTTTCCAGTGAGGGTTGGACTCCGCCAAGGCTGCCCTTTGTCACCCATTCTGTTCTGAACTTTTATGGACAGAATTTCTAGGCGCAGTCAAGGCGTAGAGGGGATCTGGTTTGGTGGCTGCAGGATTAGGTCTCTGCTTTTTGCAGATGATGTGGTCCTGATGGCTTCATCTGGCCAGGATCTTCAGCTCTCACTGGATCGGTTCGCAGCCGAGTGTGAAGCGACTGGGATGAGAATCAGCACCTCCAAGTCCGAGTCCATGGTTCTCGCCCGGGAAAAGGGTGGAGTGCCATCTCCGGGTTGGGGAGGAGACCCTGCCCCAAGTGGAGGAGTTCAAGTACCTCGGAGTCTTGTTCACGAGTGAGGGAAGAGTGGATGGTGAGATCGACAGGCGGATCGGTGCGGCGTCTTCAGTAATGCGGACGCTGTATCGATCCGTTGTGGTGAAGAAGGAGCTGAGCCGGAAGGCAAAGCTCTCAATTTAGCGGTCGATCTACGTTCCCATCCTCACCTATGGTCATGAGCTTTGGGTTTTGACCGAAAGGACAAGATCACGGGTACTAGTGGCCAAAATGAGTTTCCTCCGCCAGGTGGCGGGTCTCTCCCTTAGAGATAGGGTGAGAAGCTCTGTCATCCGGGGGGAGCTCAAAGTAAAGCTGCTGCTCCTCCACATGGAGAGGAGCCAGATGAGGTGGTTCGGGCATCTGGTCAGGATGCCACCCGATCGCCTCCCTCGGGAGGTGTTTAGGGCACGTCCGACCGGTAGGAGGCCACGGGGAAGACCCAGGACACGTTGGGAAGACTATGTCTCCCGGCTGGCCTGGGAACGCCTCGGGATCCCCCGGGAGGAGCTGGACCAAGTGGCTGGGGAGAGGGAAGTCTGGGCTTCCCTGCTTAGGCTGCTGCCCCCGCGACCCAACCTCGGATAAGCGGAAGAAAATGGATGGATGGATGGACCATGTATCGTCTTTATTGTGAACAAATGGCAACTAGTTGACCCAGATACACATTCTAAAAGAAAATACTTAAAAAGGTGCAATAATAGAGCAAACTGGTGAAATCTAACAGGAAAAAGTTGTTTTTCAAACAGTAATTTCTCCAAAAATAACAATGAATCAAAATCAATGTTGTTATGAATTATTGACTTATTCAAGGTTACAATGACTTCACATCAAATATTACACTTTCAAATATTTTTGGGGAGAATGTTGCATGTTTTGTATGTCGGCCATAAAAAAATGAGCTTTTCTATGACAAATAGTGCATAAAACAAACAAACACATAACAAAAATGTATAATCCACTGGGAGATCTGAAGTTCATTTTAAAAATTAAGCAATGAAAGTAAAAAATTTTAAAATTTAAAATGTATTTTTAGCACATATGAATCCTTGAGAATTTTAGTGGGATTTTTTTTATTTATTTTTTAAACGGTCATTGCTCAAAAAATAATAATGAATCAAAATCAATGTTTTGATGAATTATCGACATATTCAAGGATCCAATTACTTCACATCATATATTACACTTTGAAAATGTTTTGGGGAAAATATCGCACATTTTTTGTCAAAAATTTTTTTTTTTTTAAAGTTTTCTTTGACAAAAAGGGCACAAAAAAACTAAACAAAAATAAAATATTTTTTGGGGAAAATGTTGCATGTTTTGTATGTTGACCATAAAAAATGAGTTTTTTTATGTGTATAAAGTTTATTTAAAAAAGCAATGAAAGTAAAAAAAAAAAAAAAAAAAAATACTGTGTAACTTATTTTTACCACATATGAAAGGGGCCCTTTTGTACGGAGCCCCTTAAGGGACATGGGGGGGAAAAAATGTTGTAATAATATTTATTTATTAATTTTTTTTTTTTTTAGACATGTATCGCGTGCGCACGAGAAACTTTCTATAAAGTTATAAAAAAAAAAAAAAAAATGTATATAAATATATATATATATTTTTTTAGACATGTATCTCGTGCGCATGAGAAACTTGTCTAAAAAAATAAATTAAAAAAATGTTTTCCTCCATGTCCCTTTAGGGACTCCTTACTTTTGGATCCTTGAGAATTTTAGTGGGATTTTTTCATTTAAAAACAGTCATTGCTCAAAAAATAATAATGAATCAAAATCAATGTTTTGATGAATTATCGACATATTCAAGGATCCAATTACTTCACATCATATATTACACTTTGAAAATGTTTTGGGGAAAATATCGCACATTTTATGTGTTTGTCAAAAAAACATTTTTTTTAAAGTTTTCTTTGACAAAAAGGGCACAAAAAATAAATAAATAAATAAATAAAATAAAAACATTGAAAAAAATACTAAAAACATCTTAACTAATGGACAAATAGATCTGACTTTTATCTAGAGACTTAAGTTTAAAAAAAAAAAGAATAATGTATGACTTATTTTTTAACACTTGAATTGAATGCCCAATCATTTTTGTGGGATTTTTTTCTTAAAGCTGCCATTACTTAAAAAATAATAACGAATCAAAATCAATGTTGTTATGAAATATTGACTTATTCAAGGTTACAATTGCTTCACATCAAATAT
The DNA here is from genome assembly GCF_033978685.3 of Nerophis lumbriciformis. NCBI lineage: Eukaryota > Metazoa > Chordata > Actinopteri > Syngnathiformes > Syngnathidae > Nerophis > Nerophis lumbriciformis. Next base: position 4,033,480 of record NC_084553.2, read on the forward strand.
TACACTTTCAAATATTTTTGGGGAGAATGTTGCATGTTTTGTATGTCGGCCATAAAAAATGAGCTTTTCTATGACAAATAGGGCATAAAACAAACAAACACATAACAAAAACGTATAATCCACTGGTAGATCTGAAGTTCATTTTAAAAATTAAGCAATGAAAGTAAAAAAATTTAAAATGTATTTTTACCACATATGAAAGGGGCTCTTTTGAATCCTTGAGAATTTTAGTGGGATTTTTTTTTTTTTTTTTTTTTAAACGGTCATTGCTCAAAAAATAATAATGAATCAAAATCAATGTTTTGATGAATTATCGACATATTCAAGGATCCAATTACTTCACATTATATATTACACTTTGAAAATGTTTTGGGGAAAATATCGCACATTTTTTGTCAAAATTTTTTTTTTTTTTAAGTTTTCTTTGACAAAAAGGGCACAAAAAAACTAAACAAAAATAAAATATTTTTTGGGGAAAATGTTGCATGTTTTGTATGTTGACCATAAAAAATGAGTTTTTTTATGTGTATAAAGTTTATTTAAAAAAGCAATGGAAGTAAAAAATAAATAAATAAAAAAAATACTGTGTAACTTATTTTTACCACATATGAAAGGGGCCCTTTTGTACGGAGCCCCTTAAGGGACATGGGGGGAAAAAAATGTTGTAATAATATTTATTTATTTATTTATTTATTTTTTTAGACATGTATCTCGTGCGCACGAGAAACTTTCTATAAAGTTATAAAAAATTTAAAAAAAATGTATATAAATATATATATATATATTTTTAGACATGTATCTCGTGCGCACGAGAAACTTGTCTAAAAAAATAAATTAAAAAAATGTTTTCCCCCATGTCCCTTTAGGGACTCCTTACTTTTGGATCCTTGAGAATTTTAGTGGGATTTTTTAATTTAAAAACAGTCATTGCTCAAAAAATAATAATGAATCAAAATCAATGTTTTGATGAATTATCGACATATTCAAGGATCCAATTACTTCACATCATATATTACACTTTGAAAATGTTTTGGGGAAAATATCGCACATTTTATGTGTTTGTCAAAAAAAACATTTTTTTTAAAGTTTTCTTTGACAAAAAAGGCACAAAAAAACAAAAATAAAAATAAAATAAAAACATTGAAAAAAATACTAAAAACATCTTAACTAATGGACAAATAGATCTGACGTTTATCTAGAGACTTAAGTTTAAAACAAAAAGAAGAATGTATAACTTATTTTTTAACACTTGAATGCCCAATCAAATTTTGTGGGATTTTTTTCTTAAAACTGTCATTACTTAAAAAATAATAACGAATCAAAATCAATGTTGTTATGAATTATTGACCTATTGAAGGTTACAATGACTTCACATCAAATATTACACTTAAAAATATTTTCTGGGGAAAATGTTGCATGTTTTGTATGTTGACCATAAAAAATGAGGTTTTTTATGTGTATAATCGACTGGTAGAGTTGAACTTTATTTAAAAAAGCAATGAAAGTAAAAAAAATAAAACATACTGTGTAACTTATTTTTACCACATGTGAAAGGGGCCCTTTTGTACGGAGACCCTTAAGGGACATGGGGGAAAAAAAATGTTGTAATAATATTTATTTTATTTTTTATTTTTTTTAGACATGTATCTCGTGCGCACGAGAAACTTTCTATAAAGTTATAAAAAATAAAATAAAAAAAATGTATATATATATATATTTTTTTAGACATGTATCTCGTGCGTACGAGAAACTTGTCTAAAAAAAATAAAAAAATAAAAAAATAAAAAATGTTTTCCCCCATGTCCCTTTAGGGACTCCTTACTTTTGGATCCTTGAGAATTTTAGTGGGATTTTTTAATTTAAAAACAGTCATTGCTCAAAAAATAATAATGAATCAAAATCCATGTTTTGATGAATTATCGACATATTCAAGGATCCAATTACTTCACATCATATATTACACTTTGAAAATGTTTTGGGGAAAATATCGCACAATTTATGTGTTTGTCAAAAAAAACATTTTTTTTAAAGTTTTCTTTGACAAAAAAGGCACAAAAAAAACAAAACAAAAATAAAATAAAAACATTGAAAAAAAATACTAAAACCATCTTAACTAATGGACAAATAGATCTGAAGTTGATCTAGAGACTTAAGTTTAAAACAAAAAGAAGAATGTATGACTTATTTACACTTAAAAATATTTTTTGGGGAAAATGTTGCATGTTTTGTATGTTGACCATAAAAAATGAGGTTTTTTATGTGTATAATCGTATAAAAAAAGCAATGAAAGTAAAAAAAAAAAAAAATACTGTGTAACTTATTTTACCACATATGAATGGTGCCCTTTTGTACGGAGCCCCTTAAAGGACATGGGGGGGAAAAAAATTTGTAATAATATTTATATATTTATTTTTTTAGACATGTATCTCGTGCGCACGAGAAACTTGTCTAAAAAAAAAAAAAAAAAAAAAATTCCCCATGTCCCTTTAGGGACTCCTATTTTTTTATAACTTTCTATAAAGTTATATAAAAAAAAATTATAAAAAATTATATATATATATATATATATATTTTTTTTTTTAGACATGTATCCCGTGCGCACGAGAAACTTGTCTAAAAAAAAAAAAAAAAAAATTCCCCATGTCCCTTTAGGGACTCCTATTTTTTTATAACTTTCTATAAAGTTATATAAAAAAAATTATAAAAAAATTATATATATATATATTTTTTTAGACATGTATCCCGTGCGCACGAGAAACTTGTCTAAAAAAAAAACTAAAAAAAATTCTCCATGTTCCTTTAGGGACTCCTATTTTTTTATAACTTTCTATAAAGTTATATAAAACAAATTATAAAAAAATTATATATATATATATATATATATATATATATTTTTTTAGACATGTATCCCGTGCGCACGAGAAACTTGTCTAAAAAAAATAAATAAAAAAATTCCCCATGTTCCTTTAGGGACTTCTTACTTTTGGATCCTTGAGAATTTTAGTGGGATTTTTTTATTTAAAAACAGTCATTGCTCAAAAAATAATAATGAATCAAAATCAATGTTTTGATGAATTATTGACATATTCAAGGATCCAATTACTTCACATCATATATTACACTTTGATTTTTTGGGTGAAAATATTGCAAATTTTATGTTTGCCATAAAATTTTTGTTAAAAAGTTTTCTTTGATGGGGGACGGCGTGGAGAAGTTGGGAGAGTGGCCGTGCCAGCAATCTGAGGGTTACTGGTTCAATCCCCACCTTCTTGAGCAAGACACTTCACCCTTGCTCCTGATGGGTGCTGGTTAGCGCCGTGCATGGCAGCTCCCGCCATCAGTGTGTAAATGGGTGAATGTGGAAATAGTGTCAAAGCGCTTTGAGTTCCTTAAAAAGGTAGAAAAGCGCTAAACAAGTACAACCCATTTACCATTTACCAAAAAGGGCACAAAACACAAAATAAATAAAAATATTGGAAAAAATACTAAAAACATCTAAACTAATGGACAGATAGATCTGAAGTTGATCTAGAGACTTAAGTTTAAAAAAATAAAAATGTATGCGTGCGTGTTCGCACCTTGAAAGGCATCGAAAAGTCGACTTCTTTGGTCTCCTTCAGACCCAGGGCGATGAGCGGAATGTTGGTTTCCCTGGACAAAACACAAAAAAGCAGATCAAATCAGATGGAAATTCCATAACTTTCATGTGTGCATTATTTTCACTGTTTCATGTATGCATTATTTTCACTGTTTCATGTATGAACAGCAATCTACATATCCAGAGGGAGTTTTCATCGTGGCAGGGGACTTTAACCAAGCTAACATGAAAACTGTGTTCCCTCATTTCCATCAACATGTGAACTTTGCAACCAGGGGTGGCAGCACGCTGGACATGGTGTACAGCAATATTAAGCATGCGTATAAAGCTGCACCACGCCCCCACCATCTATCTGTGATGCTAATTCCTGCATACAAGTCCCTGCTGATCAGGAAGCAAGCTACAGTGAAGCAGGTGAGGACCTGGCCAGAGGGAGCAATGTCAGCATTACAAGACTGCTTCGAAAGCACAGACTGGGACATGTTCAAGGCAGCCGCCACCGAAAATCACCACACATGTGTGGAGGAGTATGCGGAGTCTGTGTCCGCATACATTGAGAAGTGCATGGAGGATGTCAGTGTGATCAAGAACATAGATAGTACTTTATTCCCACACGGGCCAACGAGAAACCCTGGATGAACAGTGAGGTACGTGCAATGCTGAAGGCATTATAATCCGGCATTATAAAATTTTCTAGCGACCCATTTTTCCCGTTTATTTGTGAATAGCGTTTCCATGGTGACACGAAATGGTCCCAATTTAAAGTACCGCCATCGGCGCGAACAGCCCCTTTCCGAGGGTGTAACATATGTGGGGGTTCGTTGGCCGGTTCGTCTCGCATTAAGTGTAAGATAAACGTATGCGGAACAAGAATAATTAAAGCTGCAAGCAGCATTGGTCGGGCCCGCGTATTTGGCAGGTGCTAGTCCTAAGTGTCCCAATACTTTTGTCTACTTTTAGTCTGAAGTGTCCCAATACTTTTGTCTAGTGTACCTACCTTGTCTGCATTGTGTGGGCACGCTGGTGCTTCCTGCTTTTAAGCAGCCATCTTAAAAAAACAGCAGCGCAGCAGCATCAGCGCAGCGGGTCTTTGAAGGGTCATAAAATCAAAACTGGAGCAGTTAGAAAAAAAGCGCCTCTGTCATTGTCATCAGAAGGGTTCAATCTCTCTCCTGTGTTAGTTTGAAGGCGAAACAACAAAAGCGCTCAGAAGAGTTCGTTTTTGAAGGAAGGTGACCGGTTTTTGAAGGGGGAATAGCAAACTTCCTGTTGATTTTTGCTGGGGGTTGTCAATTTATGAAATGTAGGTCTAAGTGAGACCTACGGAGAGGTTTTTGTTTCATGTCTCTCCGACCTTCCCAGTGGGAGTTACAGGCAGTTTTGTCATTTTTTTCTTCCGAGGAGCAGTTTTTTCTGCGTTTTATTCAGATTTGGTGTTAGGTTTTTTTTATTAGATCGCAATTTTTGCCAGTCCTGATGTGTGTGTTCAGTTTGGTGAGTTTTGAAGCATGTTAAGAGGGTGAAAATACAGCTCAAAGAGGCAAAAGTTACTGTTTTTAGTACTTTTTTTGTCTTGAAGGGGGAATTGCCAACTTCCTGTTGGTTTTTGCCCGAGGAAATTAATAAATGAAAAGTAGGTCTAAGTAAGACCTACATAGAGGTTTTTGTTTCATGTCTCTACAACATTCGTACTGGGAGTTATAAGCAGTTTTCTTTCTAGGGGGCGCTAGAGTGCAATTTTGAGTTTTGGGGTTTGGTTTTTTGATAAAAAAGTTTTGCCGTATATTACTGATGTGTGTGTGTAAAATTTGGTGAGTTTTGAAGCATGCTAAGGGGGTCAAATTACAGCGCAAAGTTGCGGAAGAATAATAATAATAAAACCTTACAAATTCAATAGGTCCTTATGTCCCATTGCATAAGGACTCCCAAAGGGAGTCCTTATGCAATGGGACATGCGGGCCCTAATAAAACCTTACTGTTTTTAGTACTTTTTTGTCTTGAAGGGGGAATTGCCAACTTCCTGTTGATTTTTGCCCGAGGAAATTAATTAATGAAAAGTAGGTCTAAGTAAGACCTACATAGAGGTTTTTGTTTCATGTCTCTACAACATTCGTACTGGGAGTTATAAGCAGTTTTCTTTCTAGGGGGCGCTAGAGCGCAATTTTGAGTTTTGGGGTTTGGTTTTTTTGATAAAAAGTTTTGCCGTATATTACTGATGTGTGTGTGTAAAATTTGGTGAGTTTTGAAGCATGCTAAGGGGGTCAAATTACATCGCAAATTTACTGTTTTTAGTACTTTTTTGTCTTGAAGGGGGAATTGCCAACTTCCTGTTGATTTTTGCCCGAGGAAATTAATAAATGAAAAGTAGGTCTAAGTAAGACCTACATAGAGGTTTTTGTTTCATGTCTCTACAACATTCGTACTGGGAGTTATAAGCAGTTTTCTTTCTAGGGGGCGCTAGAGCGCAATTTTGAGTTTTGGGGTTTGGTTTTTTGATAAAAAAGTTTTGCCGTATATTACTGATGTGTGTGTGTAAAATTTGGTGAGTTTTGAAGCATGCTAAGGGGGTCAAATTACAGCGCAAAGTTACTGTTTTTAGTACTTTTTTGTCTTGAAGGGGGAATTGCCAACTTCCTGTTGATTTTTGCCCGAGGAAATTAATTAATGAAAAGTAGGTCTAAGTAAGACCTACATAGAGGTTTTTGTTTCATTTCTCTACAACATTCGTACTGGGAGTTATAAGCAGTTTTCTTTCTAGGGGGGCGCTAGAGCGCAATTTTGAGTTTTGGGGTTTGGTTTTTGATAAAAAAGTTTTGCCGTATATTACTGATGTGTGTGTGTGTGTAAAATTTGGTGAGTTTTGAAGCATGCTAAGGGGGTCAAATTACAGCGCAAAGTTGCGGAAGAATAATAATAATAAAACCTTACAAATTCAATAGGTCCTTATGTCCCATTGCATAAGGAGTCCTTATGCAATGGGCCATGCGGGCCCTAATAAAACCTTACTGTTTTTAGTACTTTTTTGTCTTGAAGGGGGAATTGCCAACTTCCTGTTGATTTTTGCCCGAGGAAATTAATTAATGAAAAGTAGGTCTAAGTAAGACCTACATAGAGGTTTTTTTTCATGTCTCTACAACATTCGTACTGGGAGTTATAAGCAGTTTTCTTTCTAGGGGGCGCTAGAGCGCAATTTTGAGTTTTGGGGTTTGGTTTTTTGGATAAAAAGTTTTGCCGTATATTACTGATGTGTGTGTGTAAAATTTGGTGAGTTTTGAAGCATGCTAAGGGGGTCAAATTACAGCGCAAAGTTACTGTTTTTAGTACTTTTTTGTCTTGAAGGGGGAATTGCCAACTTCCTGTTGATTTTTGCCCGAGGAAATTAATTAATGAAAAGTAGGTCTAAGTAAGACCTACGTAGAGGTTTTTGTTTCATGTCTCTACAACATTCGTACTGGGAGTTATAAGCAGTTTTTTTTCTAGGGGGCGCTAGAGCGCAATTTTGAGTTTTGGGGTTTGGTTTTTTTGATAAAAAGTTTTGCCGTATATTACTGATGTGTGGGTGTAAAATTTGGTGAGTTTTGAAGCATGCTAAGGGGGTCAAATTACAGCGCAAAGTTGAGGAAGAATAATAATAATTAAAGCTGCAAGCAGCATTGGTCGGGCCCGCATATTTGGCAGGTGCTAGTCCTAAGTGTCCCAATACTTTTGTTCAGTTTTCGTCATAAGTGTCCCAATACTTTTGTCTACTTTTAGTCCGAATTGTCCCAATACTTTTGTCTAGTGTACCTACCTTGTCTGCATTGTGTGGGCACGCTGGTGCTTCCTGCTTTTAAGCAGCCTTCTTGAAAAAACAGCAGCATCAGCGCAGCGGCTCTTTGAAGGGTCATAAAATCAAAACCGGAGCCGGTATTAAAACTCTTTCGATAACTTTTAATCAAAAGGGTTCAATCTCTCTCCTGTGTTAGTTTGAAGCCGAAACAACAAACACGCTCAGAGGAGATAATGTTTGAAGAAAGGTGACCGGTTTTTACAAAAATGTTGTGTTGAAGGGGGAATAGCAAGCTTCTTGTAGATTTTTGCTGAGGGTTGTCAATTTATGAAATGTAGGTCTAAGTGAGACCTACGGAGAGGATTTTGTTTCATGTCTCTCCGACCTTCCCAGTGGGAGTTACAGGCAGTTTTGTAATTTTTTTTCTTCCGAGGAGCAGTTTTTTTCTCCGTTTTATTCAAAAATTGCTCTAGAGCGCAATTTTTAAATTTGGGGTTAGGTTTTTTTATTAGATCACAAATTTTGCCAGTCCTGATGTGTGCGTTCAGTTTGGTGAGTTTTGAAGCGTGTTAAGGGGGTCAAATTACAGCTCAAAAAGGCAAAAGTGACTGTTTTTAGTACTTTTTTTGTCTTGAAGGGGGAATTGCCAACTTCCTGTTGATTTTTGCCGGAGGAAATTAATTAATGAAAAGTAGGTCTAAGTAAGACCTACATAGAGGTTTTTGTTTCATGTCTCTACAACATTCGTACTGGGAGTTATAAGCAGTTTTCTTTCTAGGGGGCGCTAGAGCGCAATTTTGAGTTTTGGGGCTTGGTTTTTTGATAAAAAAGTTTTGCCGTATATTACTGATGTGTGTGTGTGTAAAATTTGGTGAGTTTTGAAGCATGCTAAGGGGGTCAAATTACAGCGCAAAGTTACTGTTTTTAGTACTTTTTTGTCTTGAAGGGGGAATTGCCAACTTCCTGTTGATTTTTGCCCGAGAAAATTAATTAATGAAAAGTAGGTCTAAGTAAGACCTACATAGAGGTTTTTGTTTCATGTCTCTACAACATTCGTACTGGGAGTTATAAGCAGTTTTCTTTCTAGGGGGCGCTAGAGCGCAATTTTGAGTTTTGGGGTTTGGTTTTTTGGATAAAAAGTTTTGCCGTATATTACTGATGTGTGTGTGTAAAATTTGGTGAGTTTTGAAGCATGCTAAGGGGGTCAAATTACAGCGCAAAGTTACTGTTTTTAGTCCTTTTTTTGTCTTGAAGGGGGAATTGCCAACTTCCTGTTGATTTTTGCCCGAGGAAATTAATTAATGAAAAGTAGGTCTAAGTAAGACCTACATAGAGGTTTTTGTTTCATGTCTCTACAACATTCGTACTGGGAGTTATAAGCAGTTTTCTTTCTAGGGGGCGCTAGAGCGCAATTTTGAGTTTTGGGGTTTGGTTTTTTGATAAAAAAGTTTTGCCGTATATTACTGATGTGTGTGTGTATAAAATTTGGTGAGTTTTGAAGCATGCTAAGGGGGTCAAATTACAGCGCAAAGTTGTGGAAGAATAATAATAATTAAAGCTGCAAGCAGCGATGGACGGGACCGACTTTGACGGCACATAAAATCCAAACCGGAGCAGTAATTAAAACTCTTTCGTCAACTTTTAATCAGAAGGGTTCAATCTCTCTCCTGTGCTATTTTGAAGCCGACACGACAAACGTGCTCAGAGGAGATAATATTTGAAAAAAGGTGACCGTTTTTTTCCAAAACTTTTGTTTTGAAGGGGGAATTGCAAACTTCCTGTTGATTTTTGCTGGGGGTTGTCAATATATGAAATGTAGGTCTAAGTGAGACCTACATAAAGATCTTTGTTTCATTCCTACTGGAAGTTACAGGCAGTTTTGTCTGAGTTTTCTTCCTAGGAGCAGTTTTGTCTGTATTTTATTCCTAGGGGGCGCTAGAGCTTTGGGGTTGGTTTTTTTTATTAGATCGCAATTTTTGCCAGTCCTGATGTGTGTGTCCAGTTTGGTGAGTTTTGAAGCATGCTAAGGGGGTCAAATTGTAGCTCAAAGAGGCAAAAGTGACTGTTTTTACAAAACTTTTGTTTTGAAGGGAGAATTGCCAACTTCCTGTTGATTTTTGCTGTTGTCAATGTATGAAATGTAGGTCTAAGTGAGACCTACATAGAAGTTTTAGTTTCATGTCGCTACGACATTTCTACTGGAAGTTATGGGCAGTTTTGTCTCTGTTTTCTTCCTAGGGGGCGCTAGAGCGTAATTTTGAGTTTTTATTTTTTTATTTTTTTATTAGATGGCAATTTTTGCCAGTCCTGATGTGTGTGTCAAATATGGTGAGTTTTGAAGCATGTTAAGGGGGTCAAATTACAGCTCAAAGAGGCGGCGGAATAATAATAATAAAACCTTACAAATACAATAGGGTCCTTTGTCCCAAAGGGACATTGCGGTCCCTAATAAAACCTTACAAATTCAATAGGTCCTTATGTCCCATTGCATAAGGACTCCCTTTGGGAGTCCTTATACAATGGGCCATGCCGGCCCTAATAAAACCATACAAATTCAATAGGTCCTTATGTCCCATTGCATAAGGGAGTACGGAATATGTACTGTACTGTGCAATCTACTAATAAAAGTTCCAATCAATCAATCAAAAGTGTGAAGGAAAAAAAGACAATTTTTTATTTAAACCGTACATCCCGTCAAAAGCCTAAAGACTGACTGCACAGTTCCTGTCTTCACAATAAAAGTGCCGCTCCATTGCGCCTGCGCTTTCAAAATAAGAGTCTCCGAAAGCCAGCGCAAACAAGCTAGCAAGCTACGGAGTTTGCCGCCAATGTATTTCTTGTAAAGTGTATAAAAATACGAATATGGAAGCTGGACAAATAAGATGCCAAAAACCAACCACTTTCATGTGGTATTAGACAGAAAGGAGGAACTTTTTTTCTCCTCCATTTGAAAATGTGGACGTTATCATCACTACTGTCTGATTACAATCAATGCAAGTCATCACAATCAGGTAATACACCAACTTATATTCTTGTCTTCATGAAAGAAAGGAATCTATGTGTGTTAAACATGCTTGTATTATCTTTAAAACACCTTTAACATGTAAACAAAAACGGCAAAATAAATAAATATAAATTATATACTGTATGTATGTATATATATATATATATATATATATATATATATATATATATATATATATATATATACATATGTGTGTGTGTGTGTGTATATATATATATATATGTGTGTGTGTGTATATATATATATATATGTGTGTATATATATATGTGTGTGTGTGTGTATATATATATATATATATATATATATATATATATATATATTAAGGCTGCAGCTAACGATTATTTTTCTATCGATTAATCTATAGATTATTTTTTCGATTAATCGGTTAATCTATAGATTATTTTTTCGATTAATCTATAGATTATTTTTCCTTTTACCGATTATTTTTTTAATTTAAAATGAAGATGAAAAAATAAATGTAGGCCAGTTTTTTCAAAAGGCATGGCTTTTATTTACAAAAAAAAAAAAGTATGGCCACTCAGTCAACATTGACAACAACATGACAAAATATTCTGTAACAATGTAAACATTTAAAACTTTTAACATTTAACAAAATTAAAAGTAGCTTATTTGCTTTTTAATGTGCAAATATAAAAGTAAACATCCAGTGCAATCTTAATATTCTGCAATAGTATAAGCATTTCAAAAGTAAAAGTATTGCTTATTTGCTAAAATGTGCAAAAATAACGATAAACATCCAATACAAAAAAGTGCAAAACGAAATATTCTGTAACAGTGTAAACATTTCAACAAAAGTAAAAGTATTGCTTATTTTGCTTAATAACACAACAATGATAGTATGATTAAAGTGAAAGTTAATTGTTGGTTTGTACATAGTATATGTAACTGTTAACGTTGTAAAAGGTATTTGCACAACTAGTTAACGTTAGCGTTAAAGAGGAGCGCATCTTTGTAAACACTGAACAGGCACGCCAAACGCGCCTCTCAGAGCGAAACAGTGTTTTAGTTTATGAATTTACAACGCAGATACAAATGACACATTCATGTTTTTGTGTAATGATGACAACGTATACTCACGCGGACGATTGACTAGTTGATGGTGATGGCAAGAACGCTGTCGGGTGTTTTCTTTTCAAATGTTCGTTTATAGCCGTTGTGCATACAACAACATTATTAGCAGAGGTGGGTAGAGTAGCCAGAAATGGTACTCAAGTAAGCGTACTGTTACTTTAGAGATTTATTACTCAAGTAAAAGTAAGGAGTAGTCACCCAAATATTTACTTGAGTAAAAGTAAAAAGTATATTGTGAAAAAACTACTCAAGTACTGAGTAACTGATGAGTAACATACACACATATATATATATATATATATATATATATATATATATATATATATATATATATATATATATATATATATATATATATATACACACACACACATATATATATACACATATATATACATACATTGATATATAAATGATAAATGATAAATGGGTTGTACTTGTATAGCGCTTTTCTACCTTCAAGGTACTCAAAGCGCTTTGACACTACTTCCACATTTACCCATTCACACACACATTCACACACTGATGGAGGGAGCTGCCATGCAAGGCGCTAACCAGCACCCATCAGGAGCAAGGGTGAAGTGTCTTGCTCAGGACACAACGGACATGACGAGGTTGGTACTAGGTGGGGATTGAACCAGGGACCCTCGGGTCGCGCACGGCCACTCTTCCACTGCGCCACGCCAGTATATAATTTATATTTATTTATTTTGCCGTTTTTGTTTACATGTTAAAGGTGTTTTAAAGATAATACAAGCATGTTTAACACATATAGATTCCTTTCTTTCATGAAGACAAGAATATAAGTTGGTGTATTACCTGATTCTGATGACTTGCATTGATTGGAATCAGACAGTAGTGATGATAACGTCCACGTTTTCAAATGGAGGAGAAAAAAAGTTCCTCCTTTCTGTCTAATACCACATGAAAGTGGTTGGTTTTTGGTATCTTATTTGTCCATATTCGTTTTTATACACTTTACAAGAAATAAATTGGCGGCAAACTCCGTAGCTTGCTAGCTTGTTTGCGCTGGCTTTCGGAGACTCTTATTTTGAAAGCGCGGCGCGATGGAGCGGCACTTTTATTGTGAAGACAGGAACTGTGCAGTCAGTCTTTAGGCTTTTGACGGGGTGTACGGTTGAAATAAAAAGTAGTCTTTTTTCCTTCACACTTTTGATTGATTGATTGAGACTTTTATTAGTAGATTGCACAGTACAGTACATATTCCGTACAATTGACCACTAAATGGTAACACCCCAATAAGTTTTTTAACTTGTTTAAGTCAGGTCATGTGACCGCCTGGCTCTGTTTGATTGGTCCAACGTCACCAGTGACTGCATCTGATTGGTGGAACGGAGTGAAACGTCACCAGTAAGGCAGGCACTTTGAAGGTCTGTCTGACAGACCAAAACAAACAAAGCGTGCATTAACAGATCGATAAAAATTAGTAGCGAGTAGCGAGCTGAATGTAGATAAAAGTAGCGGAGTAAAAGTAGTGTTTCTTCTTAGGCCGTTTATTGAAATACTCCCACACTTTTGACGACTTTTGGCGTGCTTTTTTCCCCTCGCATCGTCTGCTTTGCGCTCCGCCATGACGGTAGTGTGACGTAAATATGCGACGCGTCGAAGCACAAAAACGGCGTCGACGTATTTACGTAACCGATGACGTCGACTACGTCGACGCGTCGTTTCAGCCCTAATATATATATATATATATATATATATATATATATATATGTGTGTGTATGTTACTCATCAGTTACTCAGTACTTGAGTAGTTTTTTCACAACATACTTTTTACTTTTACTCAAGTAAATATTTGGGTGACTACTCCTTACTTTTACTTGAGTAATAAATCTCTAAAGTAACAGTACTCTTACTTGAGTACAATTTCTGGCTACTCTACCCCACCTCTGCTGACAATAACATCAACATTTTTCATCCATTCGTATATTCTTGATTGCCACTTGAGAGGCATCAAACAGAAGGCTGCAGGACACAAACACAGCAGGTGTTCCTGGGGGCCTCGGGCCCTTCATTAGGCCTCTTTAACGTTAAACAGGCGCTCGTTAGGCGGAGGATAAAGCGGCGAAGGGCCGAGCGGACGGATGGAAAGCAGGCTGAAGCTGACAAATACCTGCTGGCGTCGCTCAACAAACACGCTTGGGAGGCCTTTACGCCACTGGAATGTTGAACTTTTAATCAAATACATTTTTTTTTAAACAGAGTGAACCCTCTTGTCAGTCAGCTACTATCTTCGTACCTGCGGGTGGAGGTAGGGATGCCAGCGTACAAAAGTTGAGTCTCGTAACGTAAACGTATGATACTGACCCAAAAATACTAGTTTACTCGTTTCATCTTGGACATTTCCTGAAAGTTTTGTCCAAATTTGTATCAAACTTTTTGACTTGTATAAGCAAACAGACACTTAAACCCTCAAAAATCACCAAGTCCATAAAGCCCTCTAAAAAAAACATCCAAAAAAAGACTCCATTTACATGACAATGAATGACAAACACATTTCGGGAGAACATCTGCACAGTAGCACAACATAAACACAACAGGACAAATACCCAGAATCCCATGCAGCCCTAACTCTTCCGGGCTACATTAAATCGGACATTATTAATCCCGGGAGTTTTCTGCGAGAGGCACCGAAATACGGAAATCTCCCGGGAAAATCGTGAGGGGTCGGCAAATATGCAGCTGAGCCACATCAAAGTGATCAAAGGGCCGCAGGTTGCCGACCCCTGCTCTAGGGTGTGAAAACTAGGCAAGTGAGAAGTCCAGTACCAGGTGAAGAAGAGACCAGAAGAAGAAGAAGAATAGAAAAGTGAAGTGACGAGAGGCCAGAAGAAGAAGTGACGAGCATTACCTGAATATTGAAAAGCATTTGTGATTTTGTTACTATAAGCGCTAACGCAGAGGAACTACTTTTAGAGAGCTAACCAGCTGATGCTGCTATATCGTCATATTGAGCTGCTGCGTCGCCTCCGAGTTGGTGAAAGTTAATTCTCGATTATAAATCACGCCTCTCGTCTGGACAGTAGAAGGTTGTGGACTTAAACCCACAAGTTGGTCAACTTTGACATCCAACTTAGACCCGGAGATGGCCAGAAAGACACGAAAAGATGCTAGTTTGTGGCACTTTTTTTGTTAAGCCATTATGATGAATTGTTGATGTAAAGGGGAAGATATAAACATCCCATCAGTCTTTATCCCAGTGAGAGCAGACTTTGTACAGTAAGTGATTGTTTTATTATGTTTGTATATCTTGTTTAGCACTTAGCAATACTGCTACATGATGCTTAGGGTTTGACTAAAGCTGCATCTGTTTAGCACACAGCTGAAAAAACATGGATGTCATCTTCCTTATCTTCAGGCTCAAAAATAGTAGTAGTTTCTGGATAATTTTTTGTCCCAAAGTAGTCTTTGTTGTCTCTTGATGGGGGTTTTTGGATGTCGTTTAGAGCGCTTTATAGGCGGA
>NC_084553.2:4053450-4055950 GCF_033978685.3 Nerophis lumbriciformis
TTTGTGCAATTTTATGAAAATAGTCGTAATTTTACTTGACAAAAGTCACAGTTGTATAAGGAAACTTTAAAATGTTGGCAATATTGTCGTAACAATCGACAAAAAAATCGGCAAAATTATGACAAAAGTCATAATTTTAATTTAAAAAATGTCACAATTTTACAAGAACAACAAAAAAATTGGCAATATTGTGATAGAGGTCCGAATTGTATTTGACAAATATCACCCTTTTGCATAAAAAAGTAATAATTTAACATAAAAAAAGTAATAATTTTACATAAAAAAGTTATAATTTTACATAAAAAAGTAATAATTTTACAAGAAAATATTGCAATAATACAGAAACAGAAAGAATATGAGAAATTGTTCCCAATTTTATAAGAAAAAAGTCAACATATTGTGAGAAAAAGACTGCTTTCAATAAAAAATATATATGTATTTTTTTTGGTAATTGGTTTTTAATCTTCATGATTTACTTCAAGTTATTACAGTATGTCTTTATATACATATTTATTTTATTAGTTTTATTAATTTTGGCCAAAGGGGGCGCATTTCAATTTCTAACACACACTTGTTATTTCATATGTTGACCAAAGCAACACCCAGTGAAAAATCCCTCCTTTTTGGGACCACCCTCATTTTGATAGATGTCACCAGCAGGGGTGCAAATGAGACACACACACACGCACACACACACACACACACACACACACACACACACACACACACACACACACACACACACACACACACACACACACACACACACACTTGTATTTGTTACCTTCTTGAGACCTGAGAAAAATGCCTCCCTCTTTAGAACCACCCTTTCTATATATATAAAGATGTGTATTTACAACATGAATAATACATACATACTATGCACATATAAAAAAAGCTTGTTGTGAAAAATGAGTTGGAATTTCACAAGAAAAAGGTCACAATTTCACAAGAAAAAACGTAGAATTGTGGCAGTATTATAATAAAAGTCGTAAATTTACTCAACGCAAGTCAACATTTTACAAGAAAAACTGAACATTTGTGCAATTTTATGAAAATAGTCGTAATTTTACTCGACAAAAGTCACAGTTGTATAAGGAAACTTCAAAATGTTGGCAATATTATCGTAATAATCGACAAAAAAATCGGCAAAATTATGACAAAAGTCATAATTTTAATTTAAAAAAAATGTCACAATTTTACAAGAACAACAAAAAAATTGGCAATATTGTGATAGAGGTCCGAATTGACAAATGTCACCCTTTTGCATAAAAAAGTAATAATTTAACATACAAAAGTAATAATTTTACATAAAAAAGTAATAATTTAACATAAAAAATGTATATTTTTACATAAAAGTTATAATTTTACAAGAAAATATTGCAATATTACAGAAACAGAAAGAATATGAGAAATTGTTCCCAATTTTATAAGAAAAAAGTCAACATATTGTGAGAAAAAGACTGCTCTCAATAAAAATAAATAAATATATATATATATATATATATATATATATATATATATATATATATGTATTTTTTTTGGGGTAATTGGTTTTTAATCTTCATGATTTACTTCAAGTTATTACAGTATGTCTTTATATACATAATTATTTTATTAGTTTTATTAATTTTGGCCAAAGGGGGCGCATTTCAGTTTCTAACACACACTTGTTATTTCATATGTTGACCAGAGGGGGAGCACTTTTAAAAGCAACACCCAGTGAAAAATCCCTCCTTTTTGGGAAAACCCTCATTTTGATAGATGTCACCAGCAGGGGTGCAAATGAGACACACACACACACACACACACACACACACACACACACACACACACACACACACACACACACACACACACACACACACACACACACACACACACTTGTATTTGTTACCTTCTTGAGACCTGATAAAAATGCCTCCTTCTTTAGAACCACCCTTTCTATATATATAAAGAAGTGTATTTACAACATGAATAATATATACATACTATGCACATATAAAAAAAGCTTGTTGTGAAAAATTAGTTGGAATTTCACAAGAAAAAGGTCACAATTTCACAAGAAAAAACGTAGAATTTTGGCGGTATTATAATAAAAGTCGTAAATTTACTCAACGCAAGTCAACATTTTACAAGAAAAACTGAACATTTGTGCAATTTTATGAAAATAGTCGTAATTTTACTCGACAAAAGTCACAGTTGTATAAGGAAACTTTAAAATGTTGGCAATATTATCGTAATAATCGACAAAAAATCGGCAAAATTATGACAAAAAAAAAAGTCACAATTTTACAAGAACAACAAAATAATTGCCAATATTGTGATAGAGGTCCGTATTGTATTTGACAAATGTCATTCTTTTGCATAAAAAAGTAATAATTTAACATAAAAAAGTAACAATTTTACATAAAAAAGTAACAATTTTACATAAAAAAAGTTATAATTTTACAAGAAAATATTGCAATATTACAGAAACAGAAAGAATATGAGAAATTGT
>NC_084553.2:4063450-4088450 GCF_033978685.3 Nerophis lumbriciformis
TCGAAGGTGTACCGAAGGAGTTTCCACACGGACATATTAAGTACGTTGTGTAAACAATGCACACCGAGGCACAACACACGGCATGCTAGCAACGACCAGGCTAGGACAACATGTAAAAGACCCTCTGTCATGTCTGTATTATCATGTTTTGTTTTAAGTCATGTTTTGTTTAGTTTCTGTCTTTTCACGCCCTTGTCTGGTCACCATAGCAACCATTAGTTTCCACCTGTCACGTCACGCACCTGTTTCACGTTTTGAGTCACGCACCTGCTTTCACTAATCATGTCCATAGTATTTAAGTTCATTCATTTTCTGTTGTTCGTCCTGACGACCTCACCACATTTAGGCTCTGTCCATTCTTTCCATGTCCATTCTTCATGCAACCATTTTTGTCCAAGCCAAGTAAGTATGTTTTTCATAGTTTGTTCTCCGCCACTGTGCGTGCTTTTCATTTGTACTTTTTTGCTATAGTCTTTTGGTTTCATAGTTTATTCTCCGCCACTGTGCGCGCTTTCATTTATTCCTTTTTTTTGATAAATAATAAATAAATCATGTACCTTAATTCCCGTCTCGCCCGTGCCAACTTTCCGTTGCATCCCGGAAAAGCAAACACCCAAGACCAAGTTTTGACACCCTCCTGCCTCGTTAAAGGGGAACATTATCCTGATCCACTTCGCTCCATTTGTCGGTCACTCCAGCAGCACTGAGAGTGGACTCGGATGAACTTGCCCCATGTAATGTTGCAATTGTCAATGCCAACAAAAGTAATCAGCTCAATACACACTTTTAACTTCAGCAAAAAAAAAAGTGCTAGCTCGATGCTAGTATGCATTGGCTTTGCTATTGACATGCTACTAGGGGTGGAACGGTACGTGTATTTGTATCGAACCGTTTCGGTTCCGGTTCGGTTCGAAGGTGTACCGAAGGAGTTTCCACACGGACATATTAAGTACGTTGTGTAAACAATGGCACAACACACGGCATGCTAGCAACGACCGGGCTAGGACAACATGTAAAAGACCCTCTGTCATGTCTGTATTATCATGTTTTGTTTTAAGTCATGTTTTGTTTAGTTTCTGTCTTTTCACTCCCTTGTCTGGTCACCATAGCAACCATTAGTTTCCACCTGTCACGTCACGCACCTGTTTCACGTGTTGAGTCACGCACCTGCTTTCACTAATCATGTCCATAGTTTTTAAGTTCATTCATTTTCTGTTGTTCGTCCTGACGACCACACCACATTTAGGCTCTGTCCATTCTTTCCATGTCCATTCTTCATGCAACCATTTTTGTCCAAGCCAAGTAAGTATGTTTTTCATAGTTTGTTCTCCGCCACTGTGCGTGCTTTTCATTTGTACTTTTTTGCTATAGTCTTTTGGTTTCATAGTTTATTCTCCGCCACTGTGCGCGCTTTCATTTATTCCTTTTTTTTGATAAATAATAAATAAATCGTGTACCTTAATTCCCGTCTCGCCCGTGCCAACTTTCCGTTGCATCCCGGAAAAGCAAACACCCAAGACCAAGTTTTGACACCCTCCTGCCTCGTTAAAGGGGAACATTATCCTGACCCACTTCGCTCCATTTGTCGGTCACTCCAGCAGCACTGAGAGTGGACTCGGATGAACTTGCCCCATGTAATGTTGCAATTTTCAATGCCAACAAAAGTAATCAGCTCAATACACACTTTTAACTTCAGCAAAAAAAAAGTGCTAGCTCGATGCTAGTATGCATTGGCTTTGCTATTGACATGCTACTGGGGGTGGAACGGTACGTGTATTTGTATCCAACCGGTTCGGTTCGAAGGTGTACCGAAGGAGTTTCCACACGGACATATTAAGTACGTTGTGTAAACAATGCACACCGAGGCACAACACACGGCGTGCTAGCAACGACCGGGCTAGGACAACATGTAAAAGACCCTCTGTCATGTCTGTATTATCATGTTTTGTTTTAAGTCATGTTTTGTTTAGTTTCTGTCTTTTCACTCCCTTGTCTGGTCACCATAGCAACCATTAGTTTCCACCTGTCACGTCACGCACCTGTTTCACGTTTTGAGTCACGCACCTGCTTTCACTAATCATGTCCATAGTATTTAAGTTCATTCATTTTCTGTTGTTCGTCCTGACGACCTCACCACATTTAGGCTCTGTCCATTCTTTCCATGTCCATTCTTCATGCAACCATTTTTGTCCAAGCCAAGTAAGTTTTTGTTCCATGTTTATAGTCTATTTGTTTTTCATAGTTTGTTCTCCGCCACTGTTCGTGCTTTTCATTTGTACTTTTTTGCTATAGTCTTTTGGTTTCGTAGTTTATTCTCCGCCACTGTGCGCGCTTTCATTTATTCCTTTTTTTTGATAAATAATAAATAAATCATGTACCTTAATTCCCGTCTCGCCCGTGCCAACTTTCCGTTGCATCCCGGAAAAAGCAAACACCCAAGACCAAGTTTTGACACCCTCCTGCCTCGTTAAAGGGGAACATTATCCTGACCCACTTCGCTCCATTTGTCGGTCACTCCAGCAGCACTGAGAGCGAACTCGGCTGAACTTTCCCCCTGTAATGTTGCAATTTTCAATGCCAACAAAAGTAATCAGCTCAATAAACACTTTTAACTTCAGCAAAAAAAAAGTGCTAGCTCGATGCTAGTATGCATTGACTTTGCTATTGACATGCTACTAGGGGTGTAACGGTACGTGTATTTGTATCGAACCGATTCGGTTCCGGTTCGGTTCGAAGGTGTACCGAAGGAGTTTCCACACGGACATATTAAGTACGTTGTGTAAACAATGGCACAACACACGGCATGCTAGCAACGACCGGGCTAGGACAACATGTAAAAGACCCTCTGTCATGTCTGTATTATCATGTTTTGTTTTAAGTCATGTTTTGTTTAGTTTCTGTCTTTTCACGCCCTTGTCTGGTCACCATAGCAACCATTAGTTTCCACCTGTCACGTCACGCACCTGTTTCACGTGTTGAGTCACGCACTTGCTTTCACTAATCATGTCCATAGTATTTAAGTTCATTCATTTTCTGTTGTTCGTCCTGACGACCTCACCACATTTATGCTCTGTCCATTCTTTCCATGTCCATTCTTCCTGCAACCATTTTTGTCCAAGCCAAGTAAGTATGTTTTTCATAGTTTGTTCTCCGCCACTGTGCGTGCTTTTCATTTGTACTTTTTTGCTATAGTCTTTTGGTTTCGTAGTTTATTCTCCGCCACTGTGCGCGCTTTCATTTATTCCTTTTTTTTGATAAATAATAAATAAATCATGTACCTTAATTCCCGTCTCGCCCGTGCCAACTTTCCGTTGCATCCCGGAAAAGCAAACACCCAAGACCAAGTTTTGACACCCTCCTGCCTCGTTAAAGGGGAACATTATCCTGACCCACTTCGCTCCATTTGTCGGTCACTCCAGCAGCACTGAGAGCGGACTCGGATGAACTTGCCCCATGTAATGTTGCAATTTTCAATGCCAACAAAAGTAATCAGCTCAATACACACTTTTAACTTCAGCAAAAAAAAAGTGCTAGCTCGATGCTAGTATGCATTGGCTTTGCTATTGACATGCTACTAGGGGTGTAACGGTACGTGTATTTGTATCCAACCGTTTCGGTTCCGGTTCGGTTCGAAGGTGTACCGAAGGAGTTTCCACACGGACATATTAAGTACGTTGTGTAAACAATGGCACAACACACGGCATGCTAGCAACGACCGGGCTAGGACAACATGTAAAAGACCCTCTGTCATGTCTGTATTATCATGTTTTGTTTTAAGTCATGTTTTGTTTAGTTTCTGTCTTTTCACTCCCTTGTCTGGTCACCATAGCAACCATTAGTTTCCACCTGTCACGTCACGCACCTGTTTCACGTTTTGAGTCGCGCACCTGCTTTCACTAATCATGTCCATAGTATTTAAGTTCATTCATTTTCTGTTGTTCGTCCTGACGACCTCACCACATTTATGCTCTGTCCATTCTTTCCATGTCCATTCTTCATGCAACCATTTTTGTCCAAGCCAAGTAAGTATGTTTTTCATAGTTTGTTCTCCGCCACTGTGCGTGCTTTTCATTTGTACTTTTTTGCTATAGTCTTTTGGTTTCGTAGTTTATTCTCCGCCACTGTGCGCGCTTTCATTTATTCCTTTTTTTTGATAAATAATAAATAAATCATGTACCTTAATTCCCGTCTCGCCCGTGCCAACTTTCCGTTGCATCCCGGAAAAGCAAACACCCAAGACCAAGTTTTGACACCCTCCTGCCTCGTTAAAGGGGAACATTATCCTGACCCACTTCGCTCCATTTGTCGGTCACTCCAGCAGCACTGAGAGCGGACTCTGCTGAACTTGCCCCCTGTAATGTTGCAATTTTCAATGCCAACAAAAGTAATCAGCTCAATAAACACTTTTAACTTCAGCAAAAAAATGTGCTAGCTCGATGCTAGTATGCATTGGCTTTGCTATTGACATGCTACTAGGGGTGTAACGGTACGTGTATTTGTATCGAACCGATTCGGTTCCGGTTCGGTTCGAAGGTGTACCGAAGGAGTTTCCACACGGACATATTAAGTACGTTGTGTAAACAATGGCACAGCACACGGCATGCTAGCAACGACCGGGCTAGGACAACATGTAAAAGACCCTCTGTCATGTCTGTATTATCATGTTTTGTTTTAAGTCATGTTTTGTTTAGTTTCTGTCTTTTCACTCCCTTGTCTGGTCACCATAGCAACCATTAGTTTCCACCTGTCACGTCACGCACCTGTTTCACGTGTTGAGTCACGCACCTGCTTTCACTAATCATGTCCATAGTATTTAAGTTCATTCATTTTCTGTTGTTCGTCCTGACGACCTCACCACATTTAGGCTCTGTCCATTCTTTCCATGTCCATTCTTCATGCAACCATTTTTGTCCAAGTCAAGTAAGTTTTTGTTCCATGTTTATAGTCTTTTTGGTTTCATAGTTTGTTCTCCGCCACTGTGCGTGCTTTTCGTTTGTACTTTTTTGCTACAGTCTTTTGGTTTCGTAGTTTATTCTCCGCCACTGTGCGCGCTTTCATTTATTCCTTTTTTTTGATAAATAATAAATAAATCATGTACCTTAATTCCCGTCTCGCCCGTGCCAACTTTCCGTTGCATCCCGGAAAAGCAAACACCCAAGACCAAGTTTTGACACCCTCCCGCCTCGTTAAAGGGGAACATTATCACCAGACCTATGTAAGCGTCAATATATACCTTGATGATGCAGAAAAAAGACCTTTTTTTTTTTAACCGATTTCCGAACTCTAAATGGGTGAATTTTGGCGAATTAAACGCCTTTCTAATATTCGCTCTCGGAGCGATGACGTCACAACGCGGCGTCGCATCGGGAAGCAATCCGCCATTTTCTCAAACACCGAGTCAAATCAGCTCTGTTATTTTCCGTTTTTTTTTTACCGTTTTCCGTACCTTGGAGACATCATGGTGTTCCATCGCAAACCGATTCAATGCCCTCTCCAGTGGGATTGATAAAGAATGGCCTCGTTTTAAAAACGAGGTCATTGAGGCTTCCAAAGAATCAATCGGGCGGACGAGACCTGCCACCAAGAAGCCCTGGATATCACAAGACACACTAGATACCGTGAATAACAGACGAGCAGCCCGTCTGCGGGGAGACCTGGACCTGTATCGACGCCTCAACAGCCAACGCAATCTGTCTATTCGACGCGACAGGGAGAACTTCTGGAGCAACCAGGCGACAGCCATGGAGACGGCTTCCCAAAACAACAACCTGCTCCGCAAAGGGAAAGCGGGCCCCCGCCAGCGCTGCTTCCTAGTCAAGGATCAGGCTGGCAACATCCTCTCCACTGAAGCGGATTGCATCAGCCGCTGGAAGGAGCATTTCAGCGAGCTCCTCAACCATCCCCCTGCCCCGGAAGACCCCACCCCTACCACCCACACCACCACAATCCCGGACTGCTCCACCGCCCCTGTCTCTCCAGTTGAAGTCAGAGCAGCCCTAACGAAACTCAAGAATGGGAAAAGCCCCTGGCTTATGTACCATCACAGCAGAGATGCTGAAGGCCGGAGGAGACAACATCATCCTCTGGCTCACGCAGATCATCAACCATGTGTGGGTCTCTGAGTCGCTGCCTGATGACTGGAGGCGGGGCATTATACTACCATTTTGGAAGCATAAAGGAGACCAGCTGACCTGCAGCAACCATAGAGGGATCACACTCCTCTCCATCCCCGGTAAACTCTTTACCCGCATATAGGGCTGCAGCTAACGATTATTTTTCTATCGATTAATCTATAGATTATTTTTTCGATTAATCGGTTAATCTATAGATTATTTTTTTCGATTAATCTATAGATTATTTTTCCTTTTACCGATTATTTTTTTTATTTAAAATGAAGGGGAAAAAATAAATGTAGGCCAGTTTTTTCAAAAGGCGTGGCTTTTATTTACAAAAAAAAAAGTATGGCCACTCAGTCAACATTGACAACAACATGACAAAATATTCTGTAACAATGTAAACATTTAAAACTTTTAACATTTAACAAAATTAAAAGTAGCTTATTTGCTTTTTAATGTGCAAATACAAAAGTAAACATCCAGTGCAAATCTTAATATTCTGCAATAGTGTAAGCATTTCAAAAGTAAAAGTATTGCTTATTTTGCTTTAAAATGTGCAAAAATAAAGATAAACATCCAATACAAAAAAGTGTACAGTGTAAACATTTCAACAAAAGTAAAAGTATTGCTTATTTTGCTTAATAACACAACAATGATAGTATGATTAAAGTGAAAGTTAATTGTTGGTTTGTACATAGTATATGTAACTGTTAATGTTGTAAAAGGTATTTGCACAACTAATTAACGTTAGCGTTTGTGACACGTCTTGTGCCGTGGGGTTCTTTCAGGACCGACAGACTGAACCAAATGATTCCCGGGCGCGGCCACCGCTGCTGCCCACTGCTCCCCTCACCTCCCAGGGGGTGATCAAGGGTGATGGGTCAAATGCAGAGAATAATCTCGCCACACCTAGTGTGTGTGTGACAATCATTGGTACTTTAACTTTAACTTTAACTTTAACTTTAACGCCAGACGGCTTTGCCAGGTTTACAATCTTTTAATTTTACACAAAGTCTTTTCTCTTCCAACTCTTTTCTCTTTCTTTCCTCGCTTTTCAGCTCCTCTTCCTCGCTCGCTCGTCGTCCCCTGTCTCTTGCGGCGTCGCTCCCGGCGCGCCCCGCCTCGCCGCTCGCTCGCCGCCGCCGCCTCTCCACAGCGTTAAAGAGGAGCGCGTCTTTGTAAACACTGAACAGGCACGCCAAACGCGCCTCTCAGAGCAAACGGTGCTTTAGTTTATGAATTTACAACGCAGATACAAATGACACATTCATGTTTTTGTGTAATAATGACAACGTATACGCACGCGGACGATTGACTTGTTGATGGTGATGGCAAGAACGCTGTCGGGGGTTTTCTTTTCAAATGTTCGTTCATAGCCGTTGTGCTGCTATGATAGGCCATTTCCGCTCGACACAGTGTGCATACAACAACATTATTAGGCCGTTTATTGAAATACTCCGACACTTTTGGCG
This sequence comes from Nerophis lumbriciformis, assembly GCF_033978685.3. Taxonomy (NCBI): domain Eukaryota; kingdom Metazoa; phylum Chordata; class Actinopteri; order Syngnathiformes; family Syngnathidae; genus Nerophis; species Nerophis lumbriciformis. The sequence goes on from NC_084553.2 coordinate 4,071,039, forward strand.
TGCTTTTTTCCCCTCGCTCGCATCGTCTGCTTTGCGCTCCGCCATGACAGTAGTGTGACGTAAATATGCGACGCGCCGACGCACAAAAACGGCGTCGACGTATTTACGTAACCGATGACGTCGACTACGTCGACGCGTCGTTTCAGCCTTACCCGCATATTACTCACCCGAGCTCTACCTGCAACCAGACGCAGACGCCGCCAAGAACAGGCCGGCTTCATGCCCAATCGTTCCACCACGGATCACATCTCTGCCATCCGGCTCTTAATAGAAAAGGCCCGGGAGTTCAGAAAGGACCGGCACCTCTACATTACCTTCATTGACCTTAAGGCTGCCTTCGACACTGTGGACCACGGGTCCCTCTGGAACATCCTGAAGTCCCTCGGAGTCCCAACTAAAATCACCACACTCTTTCAGCAGTTGTATCAGGGTGCAGAAAGCTGTGTGCGTGTGAGCTGTAAAGACTCTGAGTGGTTCCCCATCAACAGCGGGGTCAGGCAAGGCTGTGTTGCCGCACCAGAACTATTTAACTGTGTCATCGACCACCTGATGTCCAGAGTCTGTGTGCGAGTCCCCGGGGTGTCACTTGGAAACTACACCCTAAAGGACCTCGAATACGCCGATGACACCACCCTGTTCAGTGAGACCGCTGACCAGCTCAGGGAGGCCCTCGGTGTGTTTGATGAGGAGACCAAACAGCTCGGCCTGAAAATCAGCTGGTCCAAAACCGAACTCATGCATATCGGCGATGGACCAGACCCACCACCCTTCTTATTTGAGGATACCCCTGTCCACTTTGTCCCTACCGTCAGATACCTCGGCTCGACAGTCACCAACACCGGCGACCTCAAACGAGAGGTGGACCGCCGTCGCGCCCTTGCAGCCTCCGTCATGCAGTCCCTGTGGAGACCGTTGTGGCGACACCGGCACATATCTAGGGACACCAAGTTGAGGGTCTACAATTCCTCTGTCCTTCTGTACGGCTCGGAAACATGGCCGCTGAATAACATCCTGGCGGCCAGGCTGGATGGCTTTGATTCCAGAGCCCTCGGGAGGATAGAAGGCATCACGTGGAGCCAGCATGTCACCAACAAGACCCTAAGAGAGCTAACCCAACAGCTCCCAGCCTCTCGCCTCGCAGCAATGCGGCGAGTGCACTGGTATGGCCATGTCATCCGCCTGCCGGGGGAACACCCCACGCGTAAAATCCTGGACTTCAACCCGCAGCGAGCAGGCTGGAGACGCCCTAGAGGCGCCCCCAGGACTCGCTGGCTGGATGTATTAGCCCAGGACCTTAAGGCCTGCAATGTGACTATGGCACAAGCTCAACACCTTGCCCACAACAGACCCAGATGGAGAGACCTGGTTGCTATGGTCGGCTCTACGCGCCCTGAAGTGCAAGAGGACTAAGTAAGTAAGTAAGGAGACATCATGCCTCGTCGGTGTGTTGTCGGAGGGTGTAACAACACGAACAGTGACGGATTCAAGTTGCACCAGTGGCCCAAAGAGGCAAGAAATTGGACGTTTGTTCCGCACACTTTACCGACGAAAGCTATGCTACGACAGAGATGGCAAGAATGTGTGGATATCCTGCGACACTCAAAGCAGATGCATTTCCAACCATAAAGTCAAAGAAATCTGCCGCCAGACCCCCATTGAATCTGCCGGAGTGTGTGAGCAATTCAGGGACAAAGGGCCTCGCTAGCACGGCAAGCAATGGCGGCAGTTTGTTCCCGCAGACGAGCGAGCTAAACCCCCCTGGATGTCTTGGCTCACACCGTCCCTTATGCATACTTGCCAACCCTCCCGGATTTTCCGGGAGACTCCCGAAATTCAGCGCCTCTCCCGAAAACCTCCCGGGACAAATTTTCTCCCGAAAATCTCCCGAAATTCATGCGGACCTGAGTGACGTGTCGACAGCCTGTGTTCACGTCCGTAAAGCAGTTCGTCCGCCGTAAAAAGCAATGTTGTGACACTCTTAAACAGGACAATACTGCCATCTAGTGTACATGCATATGTGACAATAACATCTCGGGCTTTTAGAGAGTGCAGTGCACAACTGCGCACACGACAAGGAGACGAAGCAGAATGCATCACCAGAGAGGGTGTTCAGCATGGTTAGAAAAATAGTGACAGAGAATAGAACAAGGATGGACAATTCAACCCTCAACTCAACAATGAGTAGATGAGTCTTATGTGTGTGTATATGTGTAAATAAATGAACACTGAAATTCAAGTATTTTTCTTATTTATATATATACATATATGTATATATATATATATATATATATATATATATATTAGAGATGCGCGGTTTGCGGGCACAACCGCGGAGTCGGGCGGATGAAATTAAAAAAAATTAGATTTTATCTGCGGGTCGGGTCGGGTCGGGTGGTTCAAATTATTAAAAAAAATTCGATTTTAAATAGATTCAGGCGGGTGGCAGTTAAACCAATTGGGAAATATATATACATAGTTAAATGTTGTTACCCACATACGAAAAACGAGCAGGCGCCTGCTGCATATGCCACAACAGAAGAAGAAAAAAAAAAGAGATGGACACTTTTACGGAGCGGAGAAGGGACGCCTCGCCGGGGTCCGGGACCGAGGCCCCTTCCCCCGAGAGGGCCCCACCGGGAGCCGTAGCTGAGGCGATCCGCGAGAAGGGCCCGACGCACGTCCAGGGTCACCACCGCGCCCACCGCACCGACACCCCGCCTCGTCCGCCTTCGCCGTGGCCGGGGGCTCGTAACATGGGTCACTCCGCGCGCTCCGCCCGCGCAGCTTACCTGCCCGCCACCCCTGTTGCTGGGGGCGCGTAACAGGGGTCACTCCGCGCGCAGTGCGCTCACGTAAGGGGTGGGGCTCACCCTGGTTGATATAGACAGCAGCTAGGACGGTGGCCATGGAAGTTGGAACCCGCTAAGGAGTGTGTAACAACCCACCTGCCGAATCAACTAGCCCTGAAAATGGATGGCGCTGGAGCGTCGGGCCCATATACCCGGCCGTCGCCGGCAGCGAGACGCGCTTGGAGGTGCGCTCAGCGCGGCTCCCATATGATTGCGCACTGGTGTGCGTCTGGGTCGTGACAGCGTGGCACGCGAATGTCTGTGCTGCATTGGATCAGTCTCCTTTCTTTAACAGGCAAAAGCTTTATAACCTCACTAATGCCTTGCATCGTCTATATTAGATATATAACAACGGGCGGATGCGGTTCTGATCAAATGTTAGATCGGGTGGATTGCGGATGGTTGACGACTTTCTGATGCGGTTGCGGATGAAATAATTGCCTATCCGCGCATCTCTAATATATATATATATATATATATATATATATATATATATATATATAATAAAATAAATAAATATATATATATATATAGCTAGAATTCACTGAAAGTCAAGTATTTCTTTTATATATATATATATATATATATATATATGAAATACTTGACTTGGTGAATTCTAGCTGTAAATATACTCCTCCCCTCTTAACCACGCCCCCAACCACGCCCCCCCGGGACCACACCTCCCCCCCCCACCCCCACCATCTCCCGAAATCGGAGGTCTCAAGGTTGGCAAGTATGCCCTTATGCCACCGAAGATGATCAAGAGAAGAATATCGACCCTAGCTTCCCTGGCCTGCTGACATCAACTCCAAAACTGGACAGATCAGCTTTCAGGAAAAAAGCGCGGATGAGGGTATGTCTACAGAATATATTAATTGATGAAAACTGGGCTGTCTGCACACTCAAAGTGCATGTTGCTGCCAAATGTATTTCATATGCTGTAAACCTAGTTCATAGTTGTTAGTTTCCTTTAATGCCAAACAAACACATACCAATCGTTGGTTAGAAGGCGATCGCAGATCAATGTTGATTAACGTGGACTTAAACAAGTTGAAAAACTTATTGGGGTGTTACCATTTAGTGGTCAATTGTAGGGAATATGTACTGTACTGTGCAATCTACTAATACAAGTCTCAATCAATCAATCAAAAAAAGCACTTTATATGTAGAAAGGTTTTGTTAAGAAACCATTCTGAGCCTTTTCTTATTTAGTTTTTATTTGATATATGTTTGGCAGACCGGGGTGGTGGTTCCTCTCTTTAAGAAGGAGAACCGGAGGGTGTGTTCCAACTATCGTGGGATCACACTCCTCAGCCTTCCCCGTAAGGTCTATTCAGGTGTACTGGAGAGGAGGCTACGCCGGATAGTCCAACCTCGGATTCAGGAGGAACAGTGTGGTTTTCGTCCTGGTCGTGGAACTGTGGACCAGCTCTATACTCTGGGCAGGGTCCTTGAGGGTGCATGGGAGTTTGCCCGACCAGTCTACATGTGCTTTGTGGACTTGGAGAAGGCATTCGACCGTGTACCCCGGGAAGTCCTGTGGGGAGTGCTCAGAGAGTATGGGGTATCGGACTGTCTGATTGTGGCGGTCCGCTCCCTGTATGATCAGTGTCAGAGCTTGGTCCGCATTGCCGGCAGTAAGTCGGACACGTTTCCAGTGAGGGTTGGACTCCGCCAAGGCTGCCCTTTGTCACCCATTCTGTTCTGAACTTTTATGGACAGAATTTCTAGGCGCAGTCAAGATGTTGAGGGGATCTGGTTTGGTGGCTGCAGGATTAGGTCTCTGCTTTTTAAACATGATGTGGTCCTGATGGCTTCATCTGGCCAGGATCTTCAGCTCTCGCTGGATCGGTTCGCAGCCGAGTGTGAAGCGACTGGGATGGGAATCAGCACCTCCAAGTCCGAGTCCATGGTTCTCGCCCGGAAAAGGGTGGAGTGCCATCTCCGGGTTGGGGAGGAGATCTTGCCCCAGGTGGAGGAGTTCAAGTACCTCGGAGTCTTGTTCACGAGTGAGGGAAGAGTGGATGGTGAGATCGACAGGCGGATCGGTGCGGCGTCTTCAGTAATGCGGACGCTGTATCGATCCGTTGTGGTGAAGAAGGAGCTGAGCCGGAAGGCAAAGCTCTCAATTTACCGGTCGATCTACGTTAACATCCTCACCTATGGTCATGAGCTTTGGGCTATGACCGAAAGGACAAGATCACGGGTACAAGCGGCCGAAATGAGTTTTCTCCGCCGGGTGGCGGGGCTCTCCCTTAGAGATAGGGTGAGAAGCTCTGTCATCCGGGAGGAGCTCAAAGTAAAGCCACTGCTCCTCCACATGGAGAGGAGCCAGATGAGGTGGTTCGGGCATCTGGTCAGGACGCCACCCGAACGCCTCCCCAGGGAGGTGTTTAGGGCACGCCCGACCGGTAGGAGGCCACGGGGAAGACCCAGGACACGTTGGGAAGACTATGTCTCCCGGCTGGCCTGGGAACGCCTCTGGATCCCCCGGGAGGAGCTGGACGAAGTGGCTGGGGAGAGGGAAGTCTGGGCTTCCCTGCTTAGGCTGCTGCCCCCGCGACCCGACCTCGGATAAGCGGAAGAAGATGGATGGATGGATATGTTGACCACATTAACCCTGGCAATGGACCCTGTGTGTATATGTATGTTATGCCATTGCTTACACATTTGGTCAATAAATAACCAAAAAATTTATATTTTGTTGTTTTCTTACTGAACCGAAAATGAACCGAACCGTGACCTCTAAACCGAGGTACGTACCGAACCGAAATTTTAGTGTACCGTTACACCCCTCCATGCTACTGATTAGCATTAGCGATTTCAGCACCTCCGACCGCGTCGATGAAAAGTACAACCGAGATGCACGTTGCAAACAAACAGCTGGTGCGTGATAAGAGCAATACTTACAGTTTTAACACTTTTTAGGGCGGAACAACAGACTAGATTCAGTCCAATCCAATCCACTTTATTTATATAGCACATTTAACCCTTGTGTAATTTTCATGTTGTTGTTGTTACTTAGCCAGTGTTTGTGGGTCTGATGGACCCGTTGCATTTTGTGGCTTTTAATGCCTCACAATCAAACACTTTTATGTTCAAATACTGAACAGATGTTTACCTTATCCCAATAAACATCTGTTGAGTATTTTAACATAAAATTGTTTGATTGTGAGGCATTAAAAGCCACAAAATGCAACGGGTCCATCAGACCCACAAACGCTGGCTGAGTAACAACAATATGAACGTTGCACGGAAAATTTCTCTGGCAGTTTCTGCATCCCACAGGGATTCTTCTTTTGTGTTTCTGCACCTGCGCTTCCCACACAAGGTTGCAACATTGTTTGTCAACACTGTCTGCTCTCATTTTCTCGCACATTTGACCCTCTGATGTTCTGTGTGCCTACACTCTGTCCTCCCCCTGTCTAGGCCTGCTGTGTGTGTGTGTGTGTGTGTGTGTGTGTGTGTGTGTGTGTGTGTGTGTGTGTGTGTGGTACACAGAACATCAATTTCCACACTTCTATTAGCCCCGGGTCCAGTGGACCCGGACATCTTATATGTAATAGAAATGTGTAGGGGTGTGTGCTCATTAAATATGTATTCTGATATATATATATATATATATATATATATATATATATATATATATATATATCAGAATACATATATATATATATATATATATATATATATATATATATATATATATATATATATATATATATATATATATATATATATATATTTTTTTTTTTTTTTTTCAGAATTCCCAGTTTTCCAAAGCCTTACTTTACCTCTTCCTGGAAGTTTTTTCAAAGTCCACATTTTTCAACCGTTTTTGACAATTCCACCTTCAAAACATTCTTCTTTTAATTGGGACAACAAAAGTAATTTTTATTTTTTCGTAAAAATGACCAGTTTTCCCAAAATTCCAGGAATTCCGAAGTACCAAGTAAAATTCTAACTGTTACTTGGTCAACATTTGTCAACCGTTTCCAAAAATTCCAACACCAACCCATACATATCATCTAGGACAATTATCTGCATTTTCAAAAATTCCAGTTTTTCCCCAAATTTCCAGGAAATTCCCATTTAAATGAATGAACATATTCATAGTTATTCAATGCCCTACAGTGTTTCCCACAGGACAGGCATCTATTTGTGGTGGTGTGGTCAGGGGGCGGGGGGTGACGGCGGCAGCGGCGATGACCAAGAAGAACGCGGAGTTGGAATATAAGTACAACACTTTATGTACATATTTAGCTCATTAAAATTACCGACAGGAAGGCGAGAAACACTTTATTTCAACAGACTCTGGCGCCGTACCTGTCGTCAAAACTCCAAAGACCGACTGCACAGTTGCGCTAACAAAATAAGAGTCTCAGAAAGCTGGCGTGCACAAGCTAGCAAGCTACGGTGTTTGCCGACAATGTATTTCTTGTAAAGTGCATACAAAGGAGTACAGAAGCTGGACAAATAAGATGCCAAAAATCAACCACTTTCATGTAGTATTGGACAGAAAGGAGGACTTTTTTTCTCCTCCATTCGAAAATGAGGACGTTATCAGCACCACTGTCTGATTCCAATCAATGCAAGTCATCACAATCAGGTAATACACCAACTTATATTCTTGTCTTCATGAAAGAAAGGAATCTATATGTGTTAAACATGCTTGTATTATTTTTAAACACCTTTAACTTGTTAACAATATTAACTATATGTGTTAAACATGCTTGTATTATTTTTAAACACCTTTAACTTGTTAAAAATATTAACTATATGTGTTAAACATGCTTGTATTATTTTTAAACACCTTTAACTTGTTAAAATATTAACTATATGTGTTAAACATGCTTGTATTATCTTTTAACTTGTTAACAATATTAACTATATGTGTTAAACATGCTTGTATTGTCATTAAACACCTTTAACTTGTTAACAATATTAACTATATGTATTAAACATACTTGTATTATCATTAAACACCTTTAATTTATTAACATTATGTGTTAAACATGCTTGTATTATCTTTAAACACCTTTAACTTGTTAACAATATTAACTACATGTATTAAACATACTTGTATTATAATTAAACACCTTTAATTTATTAACAATATTAACTATATGTGTTAAACATGCTTGCATTATCATTAAACACCTTTAACTTGTTAACAAAAACATATATTTCATAAATAAGTAAATATAAATGATATATATGAATGAGGTAGATCCCCACGATTTGATCAATTGAAAAGTAGCTCGCCTGCAGAAAAAGTGAGTTACACCCATCTGAACAGGTCAGCCACCTGTTTAAAGCCCGATCACAGTTGAAATCTTGAAATGAAGGGCCTTTAATGGCCAAAACATTAACCTGGACAACATTTTAACAGCTGGTTGGCTCAGATTTTATTCTTTTCATTGCATTCACATGCTGCAGTGGACAGTGGACAATTTAGCTTCAGTATTAATGCAGTATCTGAAGCACCGTCTCCGCGTGTGTTTATTGACAACAGGGTTATAACCTGGACACGTTAGCTCGTCGGTATGGTAACACGTGACGTGACAACAGCGGCGGTGTTAATGAAGCAGCGTCAGGCTGCTCACCGTCAGTGAAACGCTCGGTGAAATCGCGGATTAACGTTAAATATATGACGAGCCGCGAGCGATGCAGCTATAACCTATCTACCTACAACCTATATTACCCTCGTATTTTGATCCGGTCGGTCCGTTCTTTTACTCCGCCGTCTTCTTCTTCTGGCCCACCAGGTGAATTAAGTGCTATTGGCGGAGTTACAATGCATAGTAGGCTACCGCCACCTACTGCACCGGAGTTGTAACTACAAGGTACATTCACAGACAGAGTCCCATTGCTTTTATGAGCGGTCGAGCGAGTCAAAAGCCGAAAAATCCATTTGTGGCGGATGTAATATCTTTCGTGGCGGGCCGCCACAAATAAATGAATGTGTGGAAAACACTGCCCTGAATTCTCAAATGTTTGCGCCATTTTTTCCCCCGATTCCGACCTTTCAGTTACACACACATGTCCAACGCAAAACATTTTTTCCCTTTCTCCAAATTCCCAAGTTTCCAGTAAATTTCTCCCATTGACAATGAATGGGAACTCCATATCCCACAATTCTCATCCGATTTGAAGCGTTCCAACATCCACACACTCCACTCAGCCTGGACATTCAAGTGTTTCACTTCCACTCACGTATGACGTATCAGTGGTTGGTGCACAAAGGACATTCACACGCAATTTCTCACGCAATTGCAAACTCTAGTTTATATTTACATTTCGCATCATGACAACTTAGTTTTGCTTTTAAAGCCATGCTGGGGTTTTTTGTGGAAACCCAGAAGGATTGCGTGTCTTCCAAGAGAACCTTCTAGCAAGCATCACGGCCCAGCTGCTGAACGTATTAACTTAATAAGTGGACGCCACCAGACACTAATGTGGCAATAATGTGCTCTTTTGGACTGCTGACGCACACACACACACACACACACACACACACACACACACACACACACACACACACACACACACACACACACACACACACACACACACACACACACACACACACACACACACACACACACACACACACACACACACACACACACACACACACACACACACACACGTGGAAATGTGCTCGTGCGCTGGGCCATTAAAGCTACTTTTAAAGTCTGCGGGTCGTGACAACAAAGAGGTTTGGCAAATAATAAAAAAAAAGAAAAAAGTGAGGGCCTCTGGTTGTGGGGCCCAGTTCAGTTTGGGCTGTTAAAAAGTCATCAGCGGCTTTTTTTTCACCATTTCAAATAATAATAAAATATAATAAAATGTCCTCACTTTTAAGCCAGCTTGCCTTTATGGCCCTCAGCAGGGTTACCATAGCAACCTTTACACAACATCCACCGCCTTGCGCCGTATGTTGGGATTGGTTGTCACGGGTGATGTGTGTGCGTGTGTGTGTGTGTGTGTGTGTGTGTGTGTGTGTGTGTGTGTGTGTGTGTGTGTGTGTGTGTGTGTGTGTGTGTGTGTGTGTGTGTGTGTGCGTGTGTGTGTGTGTGTCAAAGCACTAGATCCCTTTGAATGAATTTAATACAAGAATGTATGAAGTTATTGTCATGAAATACACAACTGTATGCATACATTAGACACACCTTATAAGCGAGTGTGTGAGTGTGTGTGTGTGTGTGTGTGTGTGTGTGTGTGTGTGTGTGTGTGTGTTAAAGCACTAGATCCCTTTAAATGAATTTAATACAAGAATGTATGAAGTTATTGTCATGAAATACACAACTGTATGCATACATTAGACTTATAAGCACCAGTGTGTGTGTGTGTGTGTGTGTGTGTGTGTGTGTGTGTGTGTGTGTGTGTGTGTGTGTGTGTGTGTGTGTGTGTGCGTGTGTGTTAAAGCACTAGATCCCTTTGAATGAATTTAATACAAGAATGTATGAAGTTATTGTCATGAAATACACAACTGTATGCATACATTAGACACACCTTATAAGCACGTGTGTGTGTGTGTGTGTGTGTGTGTGTGTGTGTGTGTGTGTGTGTGTGTGTCACAGATGGTTTTGAGTGGTTTGGAGAGCTCTATAAGTGGAGTCACGTGACATGGGGAGCCTCGAGGGGGAAAACTATTAGGAAGAAAACAGTCTTAATGAAAAGTACTTCAAAGTCCTTAGTTTATGATGGACTTCCTCTCCAGGACTCTGACATCCAACCTGCTCACGACATCCAACGTGGAAGCGAAATGGACCAAAAGATGTGTAAAATCCAGCAGGAAAAGCCTCTCCAAGTAGAGTAACAAGTTAACATCTAGATGTACTCCAATAATAACATTGACAAAAGGTAAACATGCTGGGCTAAATAGGCTACCAGGTGCTGGCAGCTACACAACAGCCAAGCACACAATAGCACACAAGCTAGACACGGGTCATAACCGTTGAACAATAATGCAGTGGCGTCTGCAAGTCTCCCTCGGCAGATTAGAAAGTATCCAGTCACAAACGCGTCCGCATCATTCAGCTTGCCAATTACCACCCCACTTCAACTTAAAGACAGCATTCCAGTCTGTTAATAATAAATAGGTTCACTGTTTCTCTGTTTGACTCGCTTCACTTCATCAAACCCAACGTTCCACACTACCACAGGATTGGAGTGTGATATCGTGACAGCCCCAATATCCGTATCGGACAATACTCAAGGATTCTATATCGGTGTCGTATCGGAAGTGAAAAAGCTGTATCGAGACACCCCGAAATATGGGAAACATTTGTGGGCGACAGATGACAAAGAAAGCAAAAAGACAAAATAATAATTAAAGTTGCAGGCAGCATTGGTCGGGCCCGCGTATTTGGCAGGTGCTAGTCCTAAGTGTCCCAATACTTTTGTCAAGTTTTAGTCCCAAGTGTCCCAATACTTTTGTCCAGTGTAAGTGTCCCAATACTTTTGTCCAGTGTAAGTGTCCCAATACTTTTGTTCAGTGGTAGTCCTAAGTGTCCCAATACTTTTGTCAAGTTTTAGTCCCAAGTGTCCCAATACTTTTGTCCAGTGTAAGTGTCCCAATACTTTTGTCCAGTGTAAGTGTCCCAATACTTTTGTCCAGTGTAAGTGTCCCAATACTTTTGTTCAGTGGTAGTCCTAAGTGTCCCAATACTTTTGTCAAGTTTTAGTCCCAAGTGTCCCAATACTTTTGTCCAGTGTAAGTGTCCCAATACTTTTGTCCAGTGGTAGTCCTAAGTGTCCCAATACTTTTGTCAAGTTTTAGTCCCAAGTGTCCCAATACTTTTGTCCAGTGTAAGTGTCCCAATACTTTTGTCCAGTGTAAGTGTCCCAATACTTTTGTCCAGTGTAAGTGTCCCAATACTTTTGTTCAGTGGTAGTCCTAAGTGTCCCAATACTTTTGTCAAGTTTTAGTCCCAAGTGTCCCAATACTTTTGTCCAGTGTAAGTGTCCCAATACTTTTGTCCAGTGGTAGTCCTAAGTGTCCCAATACTTTTGTCAAGTTTTAGTCCCAAGTGTCCCAATACTTTTGTCCAGTGTAAGTGTCCCAATACTTTTGTCCAGTTGCCCAATGCTTTTGTTCAGTGGTAGTAGTAAGTGTCCCAATACTTTTGTCCAGTGCTAGTCCTAAGTGTCCCAATACTTTTGTCTACTTTTAGTCCGAAGTGTCCCAATACTTTTGTCTAGTGTACCTACCTTGTCTGCATTGTGTGGGCACGCTGGTGCTTCCTGCTTTTAAGCAGCCATCTTGAGAAAACAGCAGCGCAGCAGCATCAGCGCAGCGGTTTTTGAAGGTTCATAAAATCAAAACCGGAGCAGTTAGAAAAATTATTTCGATAACTTTTATTTGGAAGGGTTCAATCTCTCTCCTGTGCTAGTTTGAAGCTGAAACGACAAACGCGCTCAGAGGAGATAATGTTTGAAGAGAAGTGACCGGTTTATAAAAAAAAATTGTTTTGAAGGGGAAATTGCAAACTTTCTGTTGATTTTTGCTGAGGGTTGTCAATCTATGAAATGTAGGTCTAAGTAAGACCTACATAGAAGTTGTTGTTTCATGTCTCTCCGACTTTCCCAGTGGGAGTTACAGGCAGTATTGTCATTTTTCTTCTTCCGAGGAGCAGTTTTTTCTGCGTTTTATTAAAAAATTGCGGTAGAGCACAATTTTGAGATTTGGGGTTCGGTTTTTTCATTAGATCGCAATTTTAGCCAGTCCTGATGTGTGTGTTCAGTTTGGTGAGTTTTGAAGCATGTTAAGGGGGTCAAATTACAGCTCAAAGAGGCAAAAGTGACTGTTTTTTGTACTTTTTTGTCTTGAAGGGGGAATTGCCAACTTCCTGTTGATTTTAGCCCGAGAATGTACAATTATGAAATGTAGGTCTAAGTCAGACCTACATAGAGGTTTTTGTTTCATGTCTCTCCGACTTTTCTAGTGGGAGTTACAGGCAGTCTAGTTTTCTTTTTCCTAGGGGGCGCTAGAGCGCAATGTTGAGTTTTGTGGTTCGTTTTTTTTTAAAAAAGGCAATTTTGGCAGGTCCTGATGTGTGGGTCAAATATGGTGAGTTTTGAAGCGTGTTAAGTGGGTCAAATTACAGTTTAATGTGGCGGCGGAAGAATAAAGAATAAAGAATAAAACCTTACAAATACAATAGGTCCTTATGTCCCATTGTATAAGGACTCCCTTTGGGAGTCCTTATACAATGGGCCATGCGGGCCCTAACAAGAAAAAGTTGCAGTGTTGCTACTAATAATTATGGATGGTAGCGTTCACAACATCCACTCCCGTGTAGTCTTTGCTGAATCTGAGTTGCGTGGTCCTCTGTGTTTTTAAATTTACATTTTTATTTATAGTTAGGGCCCGCATGGCCCATTGTATAAGGACTCCCAATCAGGGCTAGCGAAAATTGCCTTTTGATAAAAAAAACAAACCCCAAAAATAAAAATTGCGCTCTAGCGCCCCCTAGGAGAAAAAAAAAACTAGACTGCCTGTAACTCCCACTAGGAAGGTCGGAGAGACATGAAACAAAAAACCTCTATGTAGGTCTGACTTAGACCTAGTTTTCATAATTGTATATCCTCGGGCAAAAATCTACAGGAAGTTGGCAATTCCCCCTTCAAGACAAAAAAGTACTAAAAACAGTCACTTTTGCCTCTTTGAGCTGTAATTTGACGCCCTTAACATGCTTCAAAACTCACCAAACTGAACACACACATCAGGACTGGCTAAAATTGCGATCTAATGAAAAAACCTAACCCCAAATCTAAAAATTGTGCTCTACCGCAATTTTTGAATAAAACGGACAGAAAAAACTGCTCCTCGGAAGAAAAAAATGACAAAACTGCCTGTAACTCCCACTTGACAAAAGTATTGGGACACTTAGGACGAAAACTGGACAAAAGTATTGGGACACTTAGGACTAAAGTTTTGGGACACTTCTGACTACCACTAGACAAAAGTATTGGGACACTTAGGACTAAAACTGGACAAAAGTATTGGGACACTTATGACTAAAGTTTTGGGACACTTCTGACTACCACTAGACAAAAGTATTGGGACACTTAGGACGAAAACTGGACAAAAGTATTGGGACACTTAGGACTAAAGTTTTGGGACACTTCTGACTACCACTAGACAAAAGTATTGGGACACATAGGACTAAAACTGGACAAAAGTATTGGGACACTTAGGACTACCACTGGACAAAAGTATTGGGACACCTACACTGGACAAAAATATTGGGACACATAGGACTAAAACTGGACAAAAGTATTGGGACACTTAGGACTACCACTAGACAAAAGTATTGGGACACATAGGACTAAAACTGGACAAAAGTATTGGGACACTTAGGACTACCACTGGACAAAAGTATTGGGACACCTACACTGGACAAAAGTATTGGGACACTTAGGACTACAACTTGACAAAAGTATTGGGACACTTAGGACTACAACTTGCCAAAAGTGTTGGGACACTTATTACTAGAACTGGACAAAAGTATTGGGACACTTCGGACTAAACGTAAACAAAAGTATTGGGACACTTAGGACTACCACTTGACAAAAGTATTGGGACACTTACACTGGCCTTAAGTATTGGGACGCTTACACTGGACTAAAGTATTGGGACACTTAGGACTACAACTGGACAAAGGTATTGGGACACTTAGGACTACCACTGGACAAAAGTATTGGGACACTTAGGACTAGCACCTGCCAAATACGCGGGCCCGACCAATGCTGCTTGCAGCTTTAATTTTAATTGGTTTTACCCTTTCAAATCGTTTTTAATCATATTTATTTTTATATTGGTTTTATATTTATTTTTTTCAGTCGTTTTTGAATATTGTTTTTAATGTTGTTGTTCAGCACTTTGGAAACATTTTTGAACACCTCGTGTGGTGTTCGGGTCTGTGGGACCCGTTTTCATGTTTTATTAAAAGAAAAATGACACAATTAATTTAATTTTTCAAACTGAGACTCACGGACTTTGGCTCATTTTCTGTGAAGAACATACATCAGAATACATATTTAATGAGCACACACCCCTACACATTTATATTACATATAAGATGTCCGGGTCCACTGGACCCGGGGCTAATAGAAGTGTGGAAATTGATGTTCTGTGTACCACACACACACACACACACACACACACACACACACACACAAAGCAGGCCTAGACAGGAGGAGGACAGAGTGTAGGTACACAGAACATCAGAGGGTCAAATGTGCGAGAAAATGAGAGCAGACAGTGTTGACAAACAATGTTGCAACCTTGTGTGGGAAGCGCAGGTGCAGAAACACAAAAGAAGAATCCCTGTGGGATGCAGAAACTGCCAGAGAAATTTTCCGTGCAACGTTCATATTGTTGTTACTCAGCCAGCGTTTGTGGGTCTGATGGACCCGTTGCATTTTGTGGCTTTTAATGCCTCACAATCAAACAATTTTATGTTAAAATACTCAACAGATGTTTATTGGGATAAGGTAAACATCTGTTCAGTATTTGAACATAAAAGTGTTTGATTGTGAGGCATTAAAAGCCACAAAATGCAACGGGGTCCATCAGACCCACAAACGCTGGCTGAGTAACAACAACATGAAAATTACACAAGGGTTAAATGTGCTGTATAAATAAAGTGGATTGGATTGGACTGAATCTAGTCTGTTGTTCCGCCCTAAAAAGTGTTAAAACTGTAAGTATTGCTCTTATCACGCACCAGCTGTTTGTTTGCAACGTGCATCTCGGTTGTACTTTTCATCGACGCAGTCGGAGGTGCTGAAATCGCTAATGCTAATCAGTAGCATGGAGGGGTGTAACGGTACACAAACATTTCGGTTCGGTACGTACCTCGGTTTGGAGGTCACGGTTCGGTTCATTTTCGGTACAGTAAGAAAACAACAAAATATAACTTTTTTGGTTATTTATTTACCAAATGTGTAAGCAATGGCATAACATACATATACACACAGGGTCCATTGCCAGGGTTAATGTGGTCAACATATCCATCCATCCATTTTCTTCCGCTTATCCTAGGTCGGGTCGCGGGGGCAGCAGCCTAAGCAGGGAAGCCCAGACTTCCCTCTCCCCAGCCACTTCGTCCAGCTCCTCCCGGGGGATCCCGAGGCGTTCCCAGGCCAGCCGGGAGACATACTCTTCCCAACGTGTCCTGGGTCTTCCCCGCGGCCTCCTACCGGTCGGACGTGCCCGAAACACCTCCAGAGGAAGGCGTTCGGGTGGCATCCTGACCAGATGCCCGAACCACCTCATCTGGCTCCTCTCCATGTGGAGGAGCAGCGGCTTTACTTTGAGCTCCCCCCGGATGACAGAGCTTCTCACCCTATCTCTAAGGGAGAGCCCCGCCACCCGGCGGAGAAAACTCATTTGGGCCGCTTGTACCCGTGATCTTGTCCTTTCGGTCATGACCCAAAGCTCATGACCATAGGTGAGGATGGGAACGTAGATCGCCCGGTAAATTGAGAGCTTTGCCTTCCGGCTCAGCTCCTTCTTCACCACAACGGATCGATACAGCGTCCGCATTACTGAATACGCCGCACTGTCGATCTCACCATCCACTCTTCCCTCACTCGTGAACAAGACTCAGAGGTACTTGAACTCATCCACTTGGGGCAGGGTCTCCTCCCCAACCCGGAGATTGCACTCCACCCTTTTCCGGGCGAGAACCATGGACTCGGACTTGGAGGTGCTGATTCTCATCCCAGTCGCTTCACACTCGGCTGCGAACCGATCCAGTGAGAGCTGAAGATCCTGGCCAGATGAAGCCATCAGGACCACATCATGTTTAAAAAGCAGAGACCTAATCCTGCAGCCATCAAACCAGATCCCCTCAACGCCTTGACTGCCCCTAGAAATTCTGTCCATAAAAGTTCAGAACAGAATGGGTGACAAAGGGCAGCCTTGGCGGAGTCCAACCCTCACTGGAAACGTGTCCGACTTACTGCCGGCAATGCGGACCAAGCTCCGGCACTGATCATACAGGGAGCGGACCGCCACAATCAGACAGTCCGATACCCCGTACTCTCTGAGCACTCCCCATAGGACTTCCCGGGGTACACGGTCGAATGCCTTCTCCAAGTCCACAAAGCACATGTAGACTGGTTGGGCAAACTCCCATGCACCCTCAAGGACCCTGCCCAGAGTATAGAGCTGGTCCACAGTTCCATGACCAGGACGAAAACCACACTGTTCCTCCTGAATCCGAGGTTGGACTATCCGGCGTAGCCTCCTCTCCAGTACACCTGAATAGACCTTACCGGGAAGGCTGAGGAGTGTGATCCCACGATAGTTAGAACACACCCTCCGGTTCCCCTTCTTAAAGAGAGGAACCACCACCCCGGTCTGCCAAACATATATCAAATAAAAACTAAATAAGAAAAGGCTCAGAATGGTTTCTTAACAAAACCTTTCTACATATAAAGTGCTTTTTTTGATTGATTGATTGAGACTTGTATTAGTAGATTGCACAGTACAGTACATATTCCGTACAATTGACCACTAAATGGTAACACCCCAATAAGTTTT
>NC_084553.2:4095950-4118450 GCF_033978685.3 Nerophis lumbriciformis
CATTCAGTTTACATTATTGTATAAATGTACAAAACATGTATTACATAGTAGAAAATTAAACATACACAACATGTATACATAAATACATACAGTACAGTATATATGAATATATACATATAATAAAACATAAATGTATACATATATATATATGACACAATATAGTCATATAGTGGCAGTAGAAGTAATAGCAATACATTTACTACTAGTAGTGCTAATACACCAACAACTCCTGCTGATAATGGCTTTGCTACTGCAGCTGGTAACACTATTACAAATGATAATATTACTTCTACGACATTTCACAGCTACACTAACAACTTATTTTACTTATAGTATTACCCTACTACTGCTCGTACAACTGTACTACAGCTATTATTTCTGGGATTTGACTTTCAAGCTGCTACCTTACATTTAATTTGCTTTTAAGTTTTAAGTAACACATTATTACTCAATTACTGTTTTTACTGTACTCAAGTGCAGCTTTAGGCCTTTTCTAGGTAAGCATATCATATCAGGTTTGCGTTATTCTAACTGAAAAAAATCTAATCTAATACTATTATTGATTGATATGTATATTTGAAAAAAAAAATGTAATTCATGACGATTTCCCAGAATTTTCAAACACATGTAAGTATTAACAAAATATTTTACACAAATTGATAGCAAAATTATTTTATTATAAAGCAGCATAGATCATCTAATGGAAGATAAGTTGGTCCACAATACTCTAACTATAATGAATAGAAAGATTGATCATCAATGTCATCATCAATATCAATAAGTGCCATTAGTAATAACATCATTATTGTTAAGTGTCATTATCGTCATCATCCATAAGCATCATTATCAATAAGATTCATCGTCTATTACCGTATTTTTCGGAGTGTAAGTCGCTACGGAGTATATGTCGCACCGGCCGAAAATGCATAATAAAGAAGGAAAAAAACATATATACGTCGCACTGGAGTATAAGTCGCATTTTTGGGGGAAATGTATTTGATAAAAGCCAACAGCAAGAATAGACATTTGAAAGGCAATTTAAAATAAATCAAGAATAGTGAACAACAGGCGGAATAAGTGTACGTTATATGAGGCATAAATAACCAACTGGTATGTTAACGTAACATATTATGGTAAGAGTCATTCAAATAACTATAACATATAGAACATGCTATACGTTTACCAAACAATCTGTCACTCCCGATCGCTAAATCCCATGAAATCTTCCTCCCCGGTGTCGCTCCTGGTATGCGCCGCTAGCGTCCTTTCTTTCTGCTGCTCGATCGCAGTTTTCTGCAGCATATTTAACTACGTCCAGCTTGTAATCTGCAGTATATGATTTCCTTTTCGGTGCCATTTTAGTTCAGCACTTCTCAGTTTTTATAAGTTACCGCCAATGTTGATGTGATCCATTTTAATAGCTCTGGCAGTAGCGTATAGCATATAGCAGTTAGCATATCATGGCCCACAATGCACTTCTGCCATGGCCCGCCCCAACCGAATTCTTATTGGTTGGCATGTGAGTGACGATTGCTGACGTGTGTGTGATGATGGCTGCCATTTGCTTCGTCGCTCACGTGAATGAGATAAATAATATTATTTGATATTTTACGGTAATGTGTTAATCATTTCACACATAAGTCGCTCCGGAGTATAAGTCGCACCCACGGCCAAACTATGAAAAAAACGTCGACTTATAGTCTGAAAAATACGGTAGTGTCATTATCAATAAGCGATGCTAGTATCACTAAGTGTCGTAATCACAAATAAATGTCATTATCAATAGGTGTCATTATGTCAAGTGCTATTATCAATATAAATAACCATCATCAAAAAGGGTCATTATCAATTAGTGTCATTGTCAATTAGTGTCTAAATCAATGCATCAATATTATCAATGAGTCTCATTATTTTCAATAAGTGTCATCGTCGTCAAGTAGTCTGTATTAATAAGTGTAATTATCAATGAGTGTCATTGTGAATTAGGGTCTTTATCAATAAGCGGTGTCAGTATCAAGTCTCATTATCAACGCTATTACCAATAAGAATTGCCATCATTATTATTATCAATAAGTGTCATCAATACACGTGGTCATGGTTAATTAGTGTCATCAAAAAGTGCCATTATTATCAATATGAGGTAATCAACTGATCTATAACAGATTCATCAACTGTTAAGTGCATCAACAGCAGTTTAGCATGAAGTGAAATAGTCATAGAGTGAGGCAAAGAACCTCCTTGACCACTTTTAAAGTGTTACCTAACACTTTTTAGACAATAGACTGATAAACTCAAACTTGACTTTTTTGGGATGTGATGGAATTGTAGATTTGGTTCTTAACATCTCTTCAGTGGCGAGTATCAGTTCTGCATCAAGAGCCTTGAGACTAAGTTCTTTACCAGGAACTCTATTCAGAGTGATGTGCTGTCGCCGTACTGTCGTCTTTTTTTCACAACACCAAGGCCTACCATGGAACTTCTTTTGGGGGTACTGTCAATCGCTCCCTGAAACAGAAATTAGAAAAGGTAGTTGCTGGTAATCAAGCAGTCCTGCATAACTGGTAAATATTTTTCCACTCTGAATTTATGCATATGGAAATTTTGAAGAAACTCAGGGTCAAGACCTGCTGAAAAACTACTGAAATATTCTGGAGTTTATGGAGGTTACCTGTTTTCTCAGTCTTTTTCAGCAGGCCTGATCTCATGGTCTTGGAGTTGAGGTCTTTTGAGTCAGAATGTCCGGTTCTTCTGAAAGAAAAGAAGCATCATCATTAAGTGTAGCTCATCCTACTAGCAAATACACTAATATACCATATCACCATGCCACTGCAATGAAGTTCATACCATCAGAATCTTGAACAGGCTTCAAGAGAAGACAAAAAGCAAGAGAACATTAAAGTCAGTTTGCAGAAGGAAAATAATATACATAGTCTAGTTTAGCTTGAAGGTGATTTACAGTGTATTTACAACAGGATTGTTACCACACATCAGTGTAAGGATGACAGGGTTTCCCCTAGATATGTGGGGCTGGGGGTGAGGCTAGGGGTGTGGTTATATATATAAAGTTAAAGTAGCAATGATTGTCACACACACACTAGGTGTGGTGAAATTTGTCCTCTGCATTTGACCCATCACCCTCGATCACCCCCTGGAAGGTGAGGGGAGCAGTGGGCAGCAGCGGTGCCGCGCCCGGGAATCATTTTTGGTGATTTAACCCCCAATTCCAACCCTTGATGCTGAGTGCCAAGCAGGGAGGTAATGGCTCCCATTTTTATAGTCTTTGGTATGACTCGGCCGGGGTTTGAACTCACAACCTACCCATCTCAGGGTGGACACTCTAACCACTAGGCCATATTGATTTGCAATGATGCTTATATTTTCTTTAAAACAACAAATGTTTTATGTATGTTTAAAGACAAATGTGTTATTAATTACTAATAACATATATATTTCAATATTATCAGAATCAGATTTATTGGCCAAGAATGTTTTTGGTAGACTGTGCTCTCTTTGTTCAATATCATTTCAATTATTGCTGCATATTGTAAATAAACAAATAGGGAAATCTGAGCCGGGACAGTTTATAAATAAGCTGGTGATCCATTTTCTCGGTCATATTAAGTAGGGCTAGATATTAATTAATGTGTGTGTGTATGATTGTTTGTACATTGATGTTACATCCATGATGTCCTTCACAACAACACAAACAGATAAGATGTGTTGTGTGTGTATGATTGTTTGTAAATTGATGTTACATCCATGATGTCGTTCACAACAACAACAGATGAGATGTGTTGTGTGTGTATGATTGTGTGTACATTGATGTTACATCCATGATGTCGTTCACAACAAAACAGATGAGATGTGTTGTGTGTGTATGATTGTTTGTACATTGATGTTACATCCATGATGTCGTTCACAACAACACAAACAGATGAGATGTGTTGTGTGAGTGTATATGATTGTGTGTACATTGATGTTATATCCATGATGTCGTTCACAACAACACAAACAGATGAGATGTGTTGTGTGTGTATGATTGTTTGTACATTGATGTTACATCCATGATGTCGTTCACAACAACACAACAGATAAGATGTGTTGTGTGTGTATGATTGTGTGTACATTGATGTTACATCCATGATGTCATTCACAACAACCTAACAGATGAGATGTGTTGTGTGTGTATGGATTGTTCTTGCTAGCTTTAGCTTCCTAGTTTAGTCGCTGTTTCAAGGGGCCGTTTCTACATTGTTTAGTTTAGCACGGGCCGGTTGAGTGTGTTGGGGATAAATGAGCGCTACCAGACACATTATTTTCCAAACCAGTATTTCTTCTCATCACAATGACAACATTTCACTAACATGTATGTCAATTTCACTGATTTTCTGCGTTTAATAGCGGATTCTGTTTCATTGGCAAATTATGTGACTTTGTCCACAGTTACATGTGCGTGGAAATCATGCTTTACTTTTTTGTGGAGTTTAGTAATGATTAATTAGGCATACTAACGTGTCAAAAAAAGTAGCAACCATGGTGACATCCCACACTTCTAGTAGACGTGCTCTTTTTTTCCACTCACTCGCTCCTCGTCTCTTTTACCGTCAGCAGTTCCGGAATTTGCATGGACGTTGCGCAGCACATTAATTGTATTCTTTTTTTTTTTATTTTGGAACGGCCTGGCTTTGTTGTTAGAGTAGCCATGCCAGCAACTTCAGGGTTCCAGGTTTAATCCTCGCTTCCGCTATCTGAGTCACTGCTGATGTGTCCTTGGGCAAGACAGTTTACCCACCTGCTCCCAGTGCCACCCACATCGGTTTAAGTGTAATTTAAATATGTAGATAATGGGTTTCACTATGGAAAGCAATATACTGAAATAATTCACTTAAATTATTATATTTTCATGAAAGTAAGCAGCCATGATCGAAATTGAAATAAAAATTTGATTAATTGTCCAGCTCTACTTTATAGTGACGTCTTTCGAATGAGAATGTCTTATTCAACAAGAAAAGAACTAGAAGCATTAACATCAGCTTATCTTACTGGATAGATGCTAGGACTGGGCGATTACATGATTGTGATACATTTCTGGTCAATCACGGTGATCAGCTGTGCACAAACATAAACTCAATCTAACATGAGGGAACAGCCAATCAGAGTCAAACTTTTACTGCCCAACATTCGTTTACAAGTTATGCAGAATAAACAGAATGACTAAACTTGGAGCTTAACATGTAGCTGAGGGCAGCAAAATAAATGTCAGCATGTGGGTCCATGGCCACATTTGTCTACTAGCAGGTGAGAGATGCATGAATTATAATCTACAATTGACTTTTAGTAAGTTTGAGACCAAACTTGTTGACACAGAAGTGTGTCAACAATAGCAGCATAAGCTAGTATTAGCTCACTGCTATTAATGCGCCAAATAGTCTGTCTGCCTTGGCGCTTATAATAACAATATCACTCATATTTGGTTCATTTTCAGGTCACGACATGTAAATGGAGTATTGTTGGTGCTTTTTGGATGTTTTTAGAGAGTATAATGAGAGGACCCTGCATTTGTTAACTAAATTGTTAGATATTTATTTACCATTTAGAATGCATACAAAATAAAAACATATGTTTTCTTGTCTTACATAAGGATTGTGAATGATAAACAGCACATCTCTTTACAATTGTTATGAATTTCCAGTATGACTGATCTAATAAAATAGTCAAAGTGCAGAAGCGTTCTTCCGGTGATGTAGAATCTACGGAAATTACCAAAAGTTTTCGGAGCATAATATTCAAAATGGCCGACTGAATTTGTGGCATTTTAGACTGTATTTTCACATACTTTGTGGATTGTAAATACAATTGGTTATGGTTTACTGGATACAATGAAACACAATTAAGCATATAAAGTCAACTTGTTTTTACACTGTACTGCTACTTTCTTTCTTTAGTTTATTTGGAACATGACCACACAGTATAATACATCACCCAATTTCATATAATTTCACTTTACATCATGTCCGAAAAGGAGTAGGAAGAAGCAAAGCTTATTTAATCCTACCCCTTTCCCACTTCAGAGCGTTTACAAATATATAGAATCATTTACTGACCTTTTTATATAATAAAATAACATCTGTGAATTAGTATACACAACAGTTTTGTAATATGTAATTAATTAATTCAGTCATTATCAACATACTGAGATGAAGAATATCTTATTTTCAATAAGGTTGAAAGTATTTATCATAATTATTCTTCTTTGTACTTTGTAAGCACTATTATTTTGAACAACCTCTTGAACTGGATCATATCAGTACAATGTTTCACTTCTTTACTTAATCCATTCCATCATTTAATTCCACATACTGATATGCTAAAGGTTCTCAGCGTTGTCCGTGCATATAAATGTTTTAAATTATTTTTTCCTCTAAAGTTATATTTCTCCTCTTTAGTTGAGAAGAATTGTTGTACATTCTTTGGTAGCAGGTTATAGTTTGCTTTGTACATCATTTTAGCTGTTTGCAATTTTACCAAATCACCGAACTTTAATATTTTTGACTCAATAAATAAAGGGTTTGTATGTTCTCTAACATTATGTATTATTCTAACTGATCTTTTTTGTAACACGGTTAGCAAATGTAGCGCACATTTGTAGTTATTTCCCCATATTTCTACCAATAACTCAGATATGGTAACACTAGCGAGCAGTAGAGAATATGAAGTGATTTTTGGCCCAGGACGTATTTTGCTTTATTCATTATTGAAATGTTTTTTGCCACCTTATGTTGTATGTTTTGTATATAAGATTTCCAGTTCATTTGATCATCTATTTATACTCCCAAAAATCTTGTTTCTTTTACCCTTTCGATGTCTACTCCGTCTATTTGTATTCGTGTATGATGTTCTTTTCTACTGTTACCAAATAGCATTATTTTAGTTTTACTGAGATTCAAGGATAGTCTGTTCTTGTCAAACCATCTTTTTAATTTGCTCATTTCTTCTGTTATTATTTGTATTATCTTCTGTGTGTTTAAATGTCTTCATTGGTTAGTCAATAAATGGACAGCTTCTAAGACGATATAGTTTGGCCACCAGTGTTGAAATAACTAATGTATCCTTGTGTGTGCTTTCTTTTACTTAAAAGCATGTCAACTCAAAGAGTTTATGACATTATTATGTTAAAGTGCTTTTTCTCATTTAATTCACTTTATTTACTCAGCATGTTAATACAATGTTGAACTAATCTCTAGTTTATTTGTTTTTTTAGAACAGATGTTTTAAAAGTGGCAGGTTGAAAATAAGATTACAAATTGTGATATTGAGATCGGATGATAACAAAAATAATTGTGATCCTTTTACGATATTGCCCAGCCCTACTAGATACTACTACGTACCTGATACACTCATGATGAGGAAAAGGCAACACAACTGTCTCATTTTATGACATTTAGAGACAATAATTAGATAAAAAAATATGCAAGTTAAACAGTTTCAACCAAATTAGTTTCTTACCATCTGAGTTTTGAGCCTGACTTCCACTGACTTGTGACTCTTGACCAGGTGCCACTGTTGAGGATGAACTATCGGACATTGACGGCATGTAGTCCCTTTCTGGATCATTGCTGGATTCAGATAAAGAGCCATCTATAACACCGTCCATCTATAAATAAATAAATCAAACATTTTACTGACGCTAAACTAACTTGTGAATTCTTTATAAAAAGTCAGATAAAAAACTATTGAAAGATTGAAACAAACAATATAATTATCTACCAAAACATCTCATAAGTATTATCCATAAAATAAACACTTTCTCAATGCTAACAAATTAGAAAAGTGTGCAGTAAAAATAGTGAGCAGATTTTTTTTCATGTTCTAGGCCACAACAAAATGAGAAACAAGTCACAGCATATATATATATATATGCTCCCCATGTTTCACAGCTTATTTAAGGTTATGATTACAAAAGGTCACTTCAAATACAACATATATATATATAAATATATAAATATATATATATATACACACACACACATATATATACATATATATATATATACACATACCTATATATATATATGTGTATATACCTATACATATATATGTATATATACCTATATATGTATGTATATATATATATATATATATATATATATATATATGTGTATATACCTATACATATACCTATATATATATATATATATATATATATATATATATATATATATATATATATATACATACATATATATACCAAGGTAACAGGGCAGTAAATGTGAAAAATAACATGTTAGAGTTTTACTCACTAACTGAAGTTAGTGTGCATGTTGTCCATTGTTAGCTAAATGAGCTATCATTAGCACAGCTTTACTTCCGGTTAGAAATGGTAACGGACAGATATTAAATACTTAACAAGCATAATTTTACAAAATATGTCTTACCTTGATTAGTTGTAAGATTTGTTTGTGGTTTTCTTGTTTTGTTTGCGTTAGTAGTTCTTCACACGCTTCAGTGGTGTTGATGTGCATCTGCGGGCTCGCACTTTCTGGTGATGCATTCACGTCCACTCGGATGTCAATGTTGTGACACTTTATGGACTAAGCTACTGATTACAATCCACACTCTTCAGTAAACTAGTAGGATTATGTTTAACAATGGTTCATTAAATAATTAGTCCAACATTTGAAACTCAAACTATACTGCTTTTAAGCATAAATAAGGCTCAATGAAGAAAGCCAAAAATTCCTTCTGCCATGAACGCATCCTTGCATGTGGCTTGATTGAAGCGCGCCCCTCCCCCACACTCAAGAGTTGTTTGAAGTTTACTGACTTGCTGAAAAACACACTAGTTGTGTTCAACATTAATTCATCAATAAATGTACAAAATACATTACATAGTTCTACATCATTACAGTTTATATAAAGGAAATACATTTGTATCTCAAGCTATTTTTTTTACCTAATCAAGGTTTTTAATTTAACCTCTGTGGTCTTATTACTTGTACTGTTTTGTTGGATGTGATAGTTGTTTTATTTACAACATGTCAGCCTTTAATCAGGTCTTGTGTCTAAGTTTGAAAGTCTTGAATATTGTGACTCCTTGCATCACCTTGATTGATCCCCTCCCCCACACTGCATGAGTGAAACTCTCCCCTCCCCCACCATCAACAGTTTGAAGTTTGCTGACCTGCTGAACAACACATTAGTCACATTAATTCATCAATAAATGTACAAAATACACTACATTGTTCTGCATTATTACACTTTACACGATGCAAATACATTTGTATCTCAGTAGAGCATTTTTTTTCCTAATCAATTTTGCTGATTCATGTCTTTTCCCCATAAACTATACTTCTTTAACATTCATGCTCATCACATTTCCAAAGCAGACTTCAACAATAAGAGGTCGAAGTTAGTAGTTAGTAGTAGTGTAAATATGTCACTATACCTTTAATTACCTCACTGTGAACCAATCAAGTTGCTTGAATTAAATGAAATTAAATATCCTTTATAAACTAACTACGTGCAGGCCCCAAAGAACAAACATTACAGGTAGGGGCCACAGGCAACATTTGATTTTAGTCAGGATTTCCCTGGAAGTTTGTACTATGTTGCACATATTTGTCTACTGATTGAGGATAAATGTGTTTCATCTTTATAGCATCTTGCTAAGTGTAGTGTATTCCTTTAAATACAAATATTTAAAAACAATTGGCTAAAGTGCTGTACCAACATAAGAAACTATTTTAAAATAGTGCAAGCAGTGTCACGTTTACATTGTAACACAGATAGATATATAAAATACTACAATAGTGAAATATACCTTCAAAGAAGTGCAAAAAGATCCATCCATCCATCCATTTTCTACTGCTTGTCCCTTTTGGGGTCGCGGGGGGTGCTGGAGCCTATCTCAGCTGCATTCGGGCGGAAGGCGATGTCACATAAAAATACTAAAATGTAATAAATAAATAAAAATTTATAAAATATATGTATACATAATTAATGACCAATATATCCTGCCTTACTCGATTGTGTTTCTTTATTGATTTTAATTATTGTTTTGTTTATTTGTTGTATTGTTTTGTATGAAAGTCTCTCACTGAGAGCCACATTTACTGCGGCTACAAATAAAGACATCTAATCTAATTTGACCGCCAGGGAGTAAAGATATGTTTTCATCCTAGATTTAAATGAGCTCAGGAAGTGGGAGGATCTGACAGATAATGTGTGGTTGTTCCACGGTCTAGGCCCTGCCGCTGAAGAGGCTCTATGTCCCCTGGTTTTGACTGGAAGGACTCCTAACCAATTTCAGAGTGCAGAGTTGCTGGTGCCTTCCCTAGGGGTCAGAGGTCAAGATATTGCAGTGGTCATTTCAACACAATAAAAAAGTAATTTCCCTTGGAAGTTTGAGATGATTTTTGACTGTCACTCAGATTAGTCCACCAATGAAGGAAACCTTTGTTGCACCTTGATAGCACGTGGCTAAAGCTAAGTAGCTAACAAAAAGATTCAGAGACTCTTAACCCAAAATCTCTTGTCCAAAACCATCTCTCGGAATTTTAAAGCAATTTTGAACCAATTACTTTAACATTTGTCCAATTGGTGGTGTTTTGAATATAGACGATTTCTGCATTTGATGACCCGCCAATCAAAAAGCCACCGACACCCGACAGATGTCAAACTACTCGTCTGGCATTCCCAAACCACATATTAAAATATCAGATCCGTGTGACCTTGTTGACACTTTTTAAAAATGGCCAGCAGAACCTTGTTAGACTGTAGAACTTTAAGAGCTTTTTGAAGAAAGTTTTAGGACAAAAATTGTGGACGCCATTAACCCTGTTTTTTTCACTGCCGTCTGACAGCGGGGCCTGAACATGACCTCTGTACAAAATGTAGGGTCCAAGGGGGCCGCATGAGTGCTGGTGACCTTTGACCTAAGAGGAATTACGCCTCCTTTTCTGAGATATCTCACTAGCGCTTTGCCAGAGAGCACTCTGCTTTTCAACACTAGATCAGATGGTGAGTCTCCACATGTGTAACATTCATGGGGTGCATGGTGGCAAAAGTGGACCTCTACAGGCCTAGTAATCCCACTCACTCAAAACGTTAGGCCCAAACTCATCTTTTCTCCGATTTCTCCCCACTACTTTCTTCAAGAGCTTCCAAATTGTCAAACTTGCATTAGACAGTGTCTCTCCACATGTGTACCCCTTTTGGAGGTTCTGGCTTGAAGGAAGACCTCCAGGGCCCTGTGTGACCCATTCAATTTAGGCCTTTTCTCCTCTTTCTTCTCTCTACTTTTTCTGAGAGCTTCCAAATTGTCAAACTTGCATTAGACAGGGTCTCTCCACATGTGTACCCCTTTTGGAGGTTCTGGCTTGAAGGAAGACCTCCAGGGCCCTGTGTGACCCATTCAATTTAGGCCTTTTCTCCTCTTTCTTCTCTCTACTTTTTCTGAGAGCTCCCAAATTGTCAAACTTGCATTAGACAGGGTCTCTCCACATGTGTACCCCTCTTGGAGGTTCTGGCTTGAAGGAAGACCTCCAGGGCCCTGTGTGACCCCTCCACGAGCATACCGATTATGTGATACCACTCAAAATTAGGCCAAATTGTGAGTCATCATCTGCTGCAATCAGAGGGAAATAACATAATATAACAAATGTGCTAGTTTAAAACAATAATTTGGTCTAATAATATTGAAATAATAATAACTGCATAACATTAATTCATTTCCGTACTTAAATTATACAAATATACCAAATTAAATGTTACACAGACCATGTAACTTGCTGACACTAAACCTGTAAGAAATAGTTCTTCTCAGGTTTCTCTATGTTTACATTTTCACACTTTGCACTATTTTATTACACTTTATTAATAGTTTCTTACATACTCTTTTTTTTTTGCTCCTCTCTGAGCTGCCACCTTAACGTGGTAGAGAAGTTTGCGTGTCCCAATGATCCTAGGAGCTATGTTGTCCGGGGGCTTTATGCCCCCTGGTAGGGTCTCCCAAGACAAACTGGTCCTAGGTGAGGGATCAGACAAAGAGCAGCTCGACGACCTCCATGATGAATAAAAATAAAGGACCCAGATTTCCCTCGCCCGGACGCGGGTCACCGGGGCCCCCCTCTGGAGCCAGGCCCGGAAGTGGGCCCGGAGGTGGGCACGATGGCGAGCGCCTGGTGGCCGGGCCTGTCCCCATGGGGCCCGGCCGGGCACAGCCCGAAGAGGCAACGTGGGTCCCCCCTCCAATGGGCTCACCACCCATAGCAGGGGCCATAGAGGTCGGGTGCAGTGTGAGCTGGGCGGAAGCCGAGGGCAGGGCACTTGGCGGTCCGATCCTCGGCTACAGAAGCTAGCTCTTGGGACGTGGAACGTCACCTCGCTGGGGGGGAAGGAGCCTGAGCTAGTGCGCGAGGTCGAGAAGTTCCGGCTAGATATAGTCGGACTCACTTCGACGCACAGCAAGGGCTCTGGAACCAGTTCTCTCGAGAGGGGCTGGACTCTCTTCCACTCTGGCGTTGCCGGCAATGAGAGGCGACGGGCTGGGGTGGCAATTCTTGTTTCCCCCCGGCTCAGAGCCTGCACGTT
Source organism: Nerophis lumbriciformis (assembly GCF_033978685.3). Lineage (NCBI taxonomy): Eukaryota > Metazoa > Chordata > Actinopteri > Syngnathiformes > Syngnathidae > Nerophis > Nerophis lumbriciformis. The sequence goes on from NC_084553.2 coordinate 4,108,542, forward strand.
GGAGTTCAACCCGGTGGACGAGAGGGTAGCTTCCCTCCGCCTTCGGGTGGGGTGACGGGTCCTGACTGTGGTTTGCGCTTACGCGCCAAACGGCAGCTCAGAGTACCCACCCTTTTTGGATTCGCTCGAGGGAGTACTTGAGAGTGCTCCCCCGGGTGATTCCCTCGTTCTACTGGGGGACTTCAATGCTCATGTTGGCAGCGACAGTGAAACCTGGAGAGGCGTGATTGGGAAGAATGGCCGCCCGGATCTGAACCCGAGTGGTGTTTTGTTATTGGACTTTTGTGCCCGTCACAGATTGTCCATAATGAACACCATGTTCGAACATAAGGGTGTCCATATGTGCACTTGGCACCAGGACCCCCTAGGCCGCAGTTCCATGATCGACTTTGTAGTTGTGTCATCGGATTTGCGGCCTCATGTTTTGGACACTCGGGTGAAGAGAGGGGCGGAGCTTTCAACCGATCACCACCTGGTGGTGAGTTGGCTGCGATGGTGGGGGAGGATGCCGGACAGACCTGGCAGGCCCAAACGCATTGTGAGGGTTTGCTGGGAACGTCTGGCAGAGTCTACTGTCAGAGAGAGTTTCAATTCCCACCTCCGGAAGAACTTTGAACATGTCACGAGGGAGGTGCTGGACATTGAACCATTGTTGGACCATGTTCCGCGCCTCTATTGTCGAGGCAGCTGATTGGAGCTGTGGCCGCAAGGTAGTTGGTGCCTGTCGTGGCGGTAATCCTAGAACCCGTTGGTGGACACCGGCGGTGAGGGATGCCGTCAAGCTGAAGAAGGAGTCCTATCGGGTTCTTTTGGCTCATAGGACTCCTGAGGCAGCGGACAGGTACCGACAGGCCAAGCGGTGTGCGGCTTCAGCGGTTGCGGAGGCAAAAACTCGGACATGGGAGGAGTTCGGGGAAGCCATGGAAAACGACTTCCAGACGGCTTCGAAGCGATTCTGGATCACCATCCGCCGCCTCAAGAAGGGGAAGCAGTGCACTATCCACACCCTGTATGGTGAGGATGGTGTTCTGCTGACCTCGACTGCGGATGTTGTGGATCGGTGGAGGGAATACTTCGAAGACCTCCTCAATCCCACCAACACGTCTTCCTATGAGGAAGCAGTGCCTGGGGAGTCTGTGGTGGGCTCTCCTATTTCTGGGGCTGAGGTTGCTGAGGTAGTTAAAAAGCTCCTCGGTGGCAAGGCCCCGGGGGTGGATGAGAGCCGCCCGGAGTTCCTTAAGGCTCTGGATGCTGTGGGGCTGTCTTGGTTGACAAGACTCTGCAGCATCGCGTGGACATCGGGGGCGGTACCTCTGGATTGGCAGACCGGGGTGGTGGTTCCTCTCTTTAAGAAGGGGAACCGGAGGGTGTGTTCTAACTATCGTGGGATCACACTCCTCAGCCTTCCCGGTGAGGTCTATTCAGGTGTACTGGAGAGGAGGCTACGCCGGATAGTCGAACCTCGGATTCAGGAGGAACAGTGTGGTTTTCGTCCTGGTCGTGGAACTGTGGACCAGCTCTATACTCTCGGCAGGGTCCTTGAGGGTGCATGGGAGTTTGCCAAACCAGTCTACATGTGCTTTGTGGACTTGGAGAAGGCATTCGACCGTGTCCCTCGGGAAGTCCTGTGGGGAGTGCTCAGAGAGTATGGGGTATCGGACTGTCTGATTTTGGCGGTCCGCTCCCTGTATGCTCAGTGTCAGAGCTTGGTCCGCATTGCCGGCAGTAAGTCGGACACGTTTCCAGTGAGGGTTGGACTCTGCCAAGGCTGCCCTTTGTCACCCATTCTGTTCTGAACTTTTATGGACAGAATTTCTAGGCGCAGTCAAGGCGTTGAGGGGATCCGGTTTGGTGGCTGCAGGATTAGGTCTCTGCTTTTTGCAGATGATGTGGTCCTGATGGCTTCATCTGGCCAGGATCTTCAGCTCTCACTGGATCGGTTCGCAGCAGAGTGTGAAGCGACTGGGATGAGAATCAGCACCTCCAAGTCCGAGTCCATGGTTCTCGCCCGGAAAAGGGTGGAATGCCATCTTCGGGTTGGGGAGGAGACCCTGCCCCAAGTGGAGGAGTTCAAGTACCTCGGAGTCTTGTTCACGAGTGAGGGAAGAGTGGATCGTGAAATCGACAGGCAGATCGGTGCGGTATCTTCAGTAATGCGGACGCTGTATCGATCCGTTGTGGTGAAGAAGGAGCTGAGCCGGAAGGCAAAGCTCTCAATCACGGCGTGGCGCAGTGGAAGAGTGGCCGTGCGCGACCCGAGGGTCCCTGGTTCAATCCCCACCTAGTACCAACCTCGTCATGTCCGTTGTGTCCTGAGCAAGACACTTCACCCTTGCTCCTGATGGGTGCTGGTTAGCGCCTTGCATGGCAGCTCCCTCCATCAGTGTGTGAATGTGTGTGTGAATGGGTAAATGTGGAAGTAGTGTTAAAGCGCTTCGAGTACCTTGAAGGTAGAAAAGCGCTATACAAGTACAACCCATTTATCATTTATCATAATTTACCGGTCGATCTACGTTCCCATCCTCACCTATGGTCATGAGCTTTGGGTTATGACTGAAAGGACAAGATCACGGGTACAAGCGGCCGAAATGAGTTTCCTCCGCCGGGTGGCGGGGCTCTCCCTTAGAGATAGGGTGAGAAGCTCTGCCATCCGGGAGGAGCTCAAAGTAAAGCCGCTGCTCCTCCACATCGAGAGGAGCCAGATGAGGTGGTTCGGGCATCTGGTCAGGATTCCACCTGATCGCCTCCCTCGGGAGGTGTTTAGGGCACGTCCGACCGGTAGGAGGCCACGGGGAAGACCCAGGACATGTTGGGAAGACTATGTTTCCCGGCTGGCCTGGGAACGCCTTGGGATCCCCCGGGAGGAGCTGGACAAAGTGGCTGGGGAGAGGGAAGTCTGGGCTTCCCTGCTTAGGCTGCTGCACCCGCGACCTGACCTCGGATAAGCGGAAGAAGATGGATGGATGGATGGATGGATACTCATTTTTGCACCTTCATTTTTAGAAGTTATTGTTAAGTGTTCAATGTAATTTTACTAGTAGATTTACATTGTTTGAGTATTTTCCATGCTTGTGTTGACATTTATTTCCTGCAGTGATATTTGAGGGATTAGAATCACAGGACGTTACTGTTGAAATGAAAATATTAAGATTTAATATTTTTCCTCCTGGTTGATATTTTCCATAGGTCATAAAAATACAATAATAGACCAACTTAAAAAAAACCCGTATATGGTGATAGTTTTCAGTCAAACAAGTGTGCATCTCTGACATCTCTGATCCTTCTTGAGCTGAGTCGCCAGGTGCAAGTGCTGCCCCTCCCCCCTCCACCGCTGCGGTGTACTTCAAAGGCTGCGACTGGAGCCAGCTTGTTAATTGAAGCCACGTAGTATGACTCCTTAAAGTCACACTCTCACCTCTACTTAACTTTGTCCATTAAATGGACTTTTACTGCTCGTACTGGACTTATTTTTGGATATGTTGCACAAAATAATGCATTGATGAGGGAGAAATTGGTTTCAGCTTGTTAGCACCTTGCTAGAGCTAAGTGGCTAACCAGAGGTGCTACAGACTCAAAATTTGTTTACACTTATTCGGAACCTACCTCAGAAATTGTAGTACAATTTCCAAGAAATTGCGACTTTCGCTGATTTTTTTCACCTGCTTTTTGCCGCACAGTAACACTTGGCTTAATTGTTTGACAGATGTCAAAATGATTATTTTTTTCAATCAGATTAATCACACTCTAGAATTTTTATAATAAAAATAATAATAATGAATTACATTTGTTAAAATCTCAAAGTGCTGCAAAGTATAAAAAAAAAAATAGAAAGTTGGAATATATGATAGAAAATTAAAATGGAAATAAAAACATGAAAAACACTAGATAAAACAGAAACATAGATAAAAGTAGGAATAAAAACATGAAAAACACTAGATAAACACTAGATAAAACAGAAACATAGATAAAAGTAGAAATAAAAACATGAAAGCACTGGATAAAACAGACAGGCAAGCAGTGCAGTAAAAAAACAAGAAGTCAGAGAAATTAGATGGAAGCTGTGCTAAAAGGGTGGGTTTTTAGTCCCTTCTTTAAACGGTCGACTGACTGTGGTGCTCTAAGATGGTCGGGGAGAGCGTTCCAGAGTTTGTCCATTGTTTGTAAGTTTGTCCTGATGGGTTTGAGGAGGTTGGTGTTTGAGGAGCGGAGGTTGAGGGGAAACTAAGTCCTTGAGGCAGGAGGGGGCGTTGCCGTAAATGCATTGATGAGTTAGCAGGTTCATCTTGAATTAGGTCCGGGATGCAATAGGGAGCCAGTGGAGTGATTTGAGGATAGGTGTGATATGATCACGCTTGCGCACTCTCATCAGGATCCTCGCAGCGCTGTTTTGGATGTACTGGAGCTTTTTGATGCTCTTTTTCTGGACCCTGACGAGAAGTGTGTTGCCGTAATGAAACCTGGAGGAGATGAAGGCGTGGGCGAGTCTTTAAGTGTCGGCTGTGGTGAGTGAGGGGCGGAGTCTTGAGATGTTGCGGAGGTGAAAGAAAGAGGTTTAGCACATATGGTTGATGTGGGCTTCAAAGTTCAGGTGGGGGTGGATTTTCACTCCCAAGTTGGTGACAACTGGGGAGAGTGGCAGGTCCTGTCCAAAGAAGGTGATGCTGGTTATGGGGCATGTGTTGATCTGGAGTGGGGTGCCTGTTTTCATGACCACTGTTTTTGAGCTATTGAGCTGCAGGAAGTTGATGCTCATCCATGCCTTTATCTCCTCCAGGCAGGTGGTGAGAAAGGAGAGGGGTGTTGGAGATGAGGGTGAGGTTTGCATTGTTTGCAGGTAGAGCTGTGTATCATCAGCATAGCAATGGAAGGATATTCCATGCCTGCTGATGATACAGCCAAGGGGTAGCAGGTACAGGGCGGTTTCTGTATCGGCAGGCTGTTTTCGCACTCCTTTTGCACACACACAACGCTTGCTCCGTGCCTTTCTTCAGTTTTTCAACCTGACGCTTATGACAAGCCGGTTTGATTCAGGGTATGAAGGTGCTACATGAATTCTGACTTTTAGAGGTGTAAAAGCTGTGGTTGACCCAGTGAGGAAGGTTGTAGTCGTTCCCCAGACTGCTGTCAGTGTGGATCTATTGTGCAACTTAAAGAGAGGCACTGCGTGTAGCGGCTGCTCACCCATACACACCAGGTCAACACCAATACCGTTATCAATCATCCGTTGTTTGGTCAGAATCATGAGCAAACAATGGATAAAAGTTCAAAGTAATCTGACAATTACTTTTAATTGTTTTTAAATCCCTAAATGGTCTGGCCCCACAATACCTTGACTTGTTCCTTCTTAGTCTCCCTGTCCTTGGCCAGATCAGCATCTGAACATCTCCTTTTATTGTCCTCCGTCAGCCATATAAAAAAAATGCAAACTCCAAATCCCCGCAGTCAGTGATTGGCTGGTTGGTGCAGCCTGAACCACAATGTTTTGGGAGCCTGGCCAGTTTACCGAGACCAAGGTTTTTCCAGTATATTCAGAGGACAGACAGCCAGCGGATCGTAAGGAGAAGTTTTTTTGTACGTGACTAGCTTAGAAACAACGTAAGAAGACTTAGAATACCTTTAATATTGGGGAGATCATGTGTAGGCACTAGTTTGTGATGGAGAGGTAGTAGAACTAAAACAGCTGGTGTACTAGTCACGACACAATGAAGGGGGGATGAAGATGGTGTACTGAAATCTGTATTGTTCCAGGTTGATATTCAGTATTGTTACAAACTGGTAATAGCAGTCTGAAATAATAATAAAATAAAAACCACAATAAATGTCTAGTATTTTAAAAGCAGTAGATCCATATCACTGTTTAACATAATAAAAATAGATCTACTTGCATAGACAAAATTTCCTGAACAAATTCATGCATAAATGCATTACTGTTGTGCATGTAGATGCTCTTAAAGCAAGATAAATCAGCGAGATACACAAGAACTAATACACTTCATAGAACGACATTCAGCATTGTTCTTACTCTAAAAAACATTTCTTTATACCTTTAATATGTATTTATTTCGCCCCTGCGGTATCAAAAATGGTATCAAGTATCATATCAAGCATTGGTATTGAATTTGAAGACTGATGCATACCAGTCTGTGATTGCTTGGTAGGCATAGATAATTTGGCTAAGTGATTATACTGTCATGAGCCACCAGATTCTGTACTCTCATCCACTCAGACTGCACGGAGGTCTAGTTCACTTTCCCTTGGGTTCTGTAGCACTTGCCAGTTACTGAAGACATGGATTAAATGCAGTCATGTACATTCGGTGTGATCATTGACTCACATTGACAACAGCCAACTTCTACAGAAGGGTTTGGAGAAGCAGGCTCAGTAATGGTAGCCATGTGCTTCCACTAGCTTGAAATGCATTTGAGTGCACATTCACTTAGCTAATGATGCCAAGTAAGTGCAACTTGATTAAACTTGCACTTGGTTCGTGCAAGTTTGTAAAAAAGAATTAGGTTTCACAAAATTTACAGTGTCTCACACTTGCACTTAACTTTAAGCAAGTTAGGTTTATTTAAAGTTTAAAAAACCCCAAGACAAATCCACATCACTTCAGCAGATAGCATGTAGCACTGGTATACAGGTAAAAGCCAGTAAATTAGAATATTTTGAAAAACTTGATTTATTTCAGTAATTGCATTCAAAAGGTGTAACTTGTACATTATATTTATTCATTGCACACAGACTGATGCATTCAAATGTTTATTTCATTTAATTTTGATGATTTGAAGTGGCAACAAATGAAAATCCAAAATTCCGTGTGTCACAAAATTAGAATATTACTTAAGGCTAATACAAAAAAGGGATTTTTAGAAATGTTGGCCAACTGAAAAGTATGAAAATGAAAAATATGAGCATATACAATACTCAATACTTGGTTGGAGCTCCTTTTGCCTCAATTACTGCGTTAATGCGGCGTGGCATGGAGTCGATGAGTTTCTGGCACTGCTCAGGTGTTATGAGAGCCCAGGTTGCTCTGATAGTGGCCTTCAACTCTTCTGCGTTTTTGGGTCTGGCATTCTGCATCTTCCTTTTCACAATACCCCACAGATTTTCTATGGGGCTAAGGTCAGGGGAGTTGGCGGGCCAATTTAGAACAGAAATACCATGGTCCGTAAACCAGGCACGGGTAGATTTTGCGCTGTGTGCAGGCGCCAAGTCCTGTTGGAACTTGAAATCTCCATCTCCATAGAGCAGGTCAGCAGCAGGAAGCATGAAGTGCTCTAAAACTTGCTGGTAGACGGCTGCGTTGACCCTGGATCTCAGGAAACAGAGTGGACCGACACCAGCAGATGACATGGCACCCCAAACCATCACCCAACCATGCAAATTTTGCATTTCCTTTGGAAATCGAGGTCCCAGAGTCTGGAGGAAGACAGGAGAGGCACAGGATCCACGTTGCCTGAAGTCTAGTGTAAAGTTTCCACCATCAGTGATGGTTTGGGGTGCCATGTCATCTGCTGGTGTCGGTCCACTCTGTTTCCTGAGATCCAGGGTCAACGCAGCCGTCTACCAGCAAGTTTTAGAGCACTTCATGCTTCCTGCTGCTGACCTGCTCTATGGAGATGGAGATTTCAAGTTCCAACAGGACTTGGCGCCTGCACACAGCGCAAAATCTACCCGTGCCTGGTTTACGGACCATGGTATTTCTGTTCTAAATTGGCCCGCCAACTCCCCTGACCTTAGCCCCATAGAAAATCTGTGGGGTATTGTGAAAAGGAAGATGCAGAATGCCAGACCCAAAAACGCAGAAGAGTTGAAGGCCACTATCAGAGCAACCTGGGCTCTCATAACACCTGAGCAGTGCCAGAAACTCATCGACTCCATGCCACGCCGCATTAACGCAGTAATTGAGGCAAAAGGAGCTCCAACCAAGTATTGAGTATTGTACATGCTCATATTTTTCATTTTCATACTTTTCAGTTGGCCAACATTTCTAAAAATCTCTTTTTTGTATTAGCCTTAAGTAATATTCTAATTTTGTGACACACGGAATTTTGGATTTTCATTTGTTGCCACTTCAAATCATCAAAATTAAATGAAATAAACATTTGAATGCATCAGTCTGTGTGCAATGAATAAATATAATGTACAAGTTACACCTTTTGAATGCAATTACTGAAATAAATCAAGTTTTTCAAAATATTCTAATTTACTGGCTTTTACCTGTATGCATGCTACTAAAGTGCCAACTAAATTTCTAGCTGTGGACAGAACTAGATAAATCCTTAGGAATATTCATTTCACAGTCAGATTTATGTCACAGTATTTATTGCCACCTTTCCCAACATCTTTGTCACGTGTTGCTGGCATCAAATTCTAAAGTTAATGATTATTTGCAAAAAAAAAAAAAAAAAAAAAATGTTTATCAGTTTGAACATCAAATATGTTGTCTTTGTAGCATATTCAATTGAATATGGGTTGAAAAGGATTTGCAAATCATTGTATTCCGTTTATATTTACATCTAACACAATTTCCCAACTCATATGGAAACGGGGTTTGTATAATGCTATAATTGTTGCTCTGAGCTTTGTATTCAACTATTGAAATTACTGTCTACTGTCTTGACTTTCCATTTCCTCTCCTAAGCTCTGGTACATGATGTCCATGCATTGTGTTAGTAAAACACATGTTGACAGCATACCTTACTTTGTTGGGTGATGTTTATTTTCATGCAGATTTGATAGTGGTGCCAATGTGGCAGGCTAACATTAAGTAATTTTGTTTAGAACAGTGTTTCCTAAAGAATTATGTGAAACTCAACTGTTCTGGCGAGGCACGGGGATAGTTCTGTCAATATAATACTTGTTAGTATGGCACGGGTTGGCCATTAGTCTAGCCATCGTCCATCAGTTGTTTTGCTTTGTACTTAAAGTTAAATAAAAAAAAAAGTAAAATTGAAATTATGTAAACAATAGATGGATCTGAGTTTCAGTATATGGGCAATGTACAAAAATACTGTTAGATATGCATTTAGTTTATACACTCAAACAGTGCTTACATGTGCAGTATCTGTCATTAACTAAAAGAGGTGAATTGGCAAGCAGAGGCTTTACACTTAATATATTTAAAACACTTACTAAAGCAGTAGTTGTCCAGTATTGCAATTTAAACCTCCAATCAATACTAAGTTCATGTGCTGCCATATCATTTGAACAATTTGGATTCATATAATATATATATTTTATTTTTTCAGAATATAATCATCACACAGTTGACTGTTGACCTTTTGGGTATGAAATGGCGTCACTTCATTATTCTTTGTCAGTCTTATTATATTAATTATTGAGCAATAGCCAAACATGTTTTTTGTGGGGGTCCCAGTACACAGTGACCTTGACTTTTGACCTGTGACCACCCAAATCTGTTCAATTCATCCTTGCATCTGAGTAGACATTTCTTCCAGATTTGAAGAAATTCCCACAAACCATTTCTGTTAAATCACATTCATGAGTTGCCTCTGTCCTTTGGAAATCCAATCAGTTCATCCTTGTTCTAAGTGAAGCGGTCTCATTTCTCCCACTTAAGTCTATCAGGACTTAAAACACTAACTATAGCTAACATGAGCACAGTGTGCTGCAGACTGAAGATAAACGTGCACTTCTGTTACACTTATTAAAAGCAGATCAGTAAAATGAAGACTAAAAAATAATTAATATCTGTTCTGATAAACCGTAACATCACAGACATTTCTCACAAGTTAGCTATATGAATAAGGGGGGCAAGGTCATGTTTAAATAGAATAGAAAACTATATAATTAAAGTAGATTTTATCCAGGGTCTATGAATCATTTTCACTGCTAATTTAATTTAATGACAAATTATAACCTAACATTATTAAATATTAAATA
>NC_084553.2:4123450-4125950 GCF_033978685.3 Nerophis lumbriciformis
ACATAAAAAAAGTCAGAATTTTACGTGAAAATATTGCAATATTATAGAAACAGAATATGAGAAACTGTTCCCAATTTTAATAGGAAAAAAGTCGACACATTGTGAGTTTTTTTATTTATTTTATTTTTTTGGCAATTCCTTTTTAATCTTCATTATTTTCTTTAAGTTATTACAGTATGTCTTTATATACAGTACATATTTATTTTATTGTTTTAATTAATTATGGCCAAAGGGGGCGCATTTCAATTTCTTACACACACTTGTTATTTCATATGTTGACCAGAGGGGGAGCACTTTTAAAAGCCGCACGCGCACACACGCACACACGCACACACACACACACACACACACACACACACACACACACACACACACACACACACACACACACACACACACACACACACACACACACACACACACACACACACAGAGAGAGAGTTGAGTACAGAGGAGCCAAGTGGAGAAACACTATAACAGGAGCTGTCTGCCATCTGCATGACAGGTTTTAATGGTTTTTAAACTCACATTTTTGCTACTGATCAAATTTGTAGGAATATTTTGTAAAAAAATAAATAAAAGGAAAATAAAAAAAAGCTTGTTGTGAAAAATTGGTCGGAATTTCACAAGAAAAACTTAGAATTTTGGCAGTATTGTAATAAAAGTCGTCACTTTACGCAACGAAAGTCAAAATTTTACAAGAAAAACTGAACATTTGTGCAATAAAAGTTGGAATTTTACTCAATGACAGTGGCAATTTTACAAGAAAAGCTTAAACATTTGGCAATTTTATGAAAAGAGTTGTATTTTTACTCGACAAAAGTCACAATTTTATGAGAAAAATATACAATTTTGGCAATATTGTAATAATAATCGGAATTTTACTTGGCAAAATTATGACAAGTCATAGACTAAAAAATGTCACTGTTTTACAAGAACAACAAAAAAATGGACAATATTGTGATAAAAGTCAGAATTGTATATGACAAATGTCACCATTTTGCATTAAAAAGTAATAATTTTACATTAAAAAAGTCAGAATTTTACGTGAAAATATTGCAATATTATAGAAACAGAATATGAGAAACTGTTCCCAATTTTAATAGGAAAAAAGTCGACACATTGTGAGTTTTTTTTTTTTTTTTTTTTTTTTTTTTTTTTGGCAATTCCTTTTTAATCTTCATTATTTTCTTTAAGTTATTACAGTACATATTTATTTTATTGTTTTAATTAATTTTGGCCAAAGGGGGCGCATTTCAATTTCTTACACACACTTGTTATTTCATATGTTGACCAGACAAACGCAAACGCACGCAAAATTACGACAAAAGTCGTACTTTTACTCAAAAAATGTCACTGTTTTACAAGAACAACAAAAAAATTGGCAATATTGTGATAAGTCAGAATTTTATGAGACAAATGTCACCATTTTACATAAAAAAGTTAAAATTTTAGATAAAAATGTAATAATTTTGCGAGAAAAATATGGCAATATTACAGAAACCGAAAGAATATGAGAAATTGTTCCCAATTTTATAAGTTGACACATTGTGAGAAAAAAGACTGCTTTTAGTTAATTAATTGTTTTAATCTTCATTATTTACTTCAAGTTATTACAGTATGTCTCTATATACATATTTATTTTTATTTTTTTTAAATTAATTTTGGCCAAAGGGGGCGCATTTCCATTCCTTAAACACACTTGTTATTTCATATGTTGACCAGAGGGGGAGCACTTTATTGTCTATTAGATGCAATGTTATTGATTTATGTCATCACTTGTTCACACCTCCTCATATGGAAGATACTTTTCCTTCTTCATGTCTCAAGAAGGCTAGAAATACAAGAACACACCACACACACACACACACACACACACACACACACACACACACACACACACACACACACACACACACACACACACACACACACACACACACACACACACACACACACACAGAGTTGAGTACAGAGGAGCCAAGTGGAGAAACACTATAACAGGAGCTGTCTGCCATCTGCATGACAGGTTTTAATGTTTTTTAAACTCACATTTTTGCTACTGTCAAATTTGTAGGAATATTTTGTAAAAAATAAATAAAAGGAAAATAAAAAAAGAATACTTTACACCCAAAAAACAGTATTTTAGGTAGCCTTTAGCCTCCTAAAAAAGGCCCATCGGTGTGATTGAAGGCGTCTTCAAAGACAGGGTTACTGGGATGAGGCGGGTGTTGTTGATGCAAAAGTAAAAGGTGAGAGCTTGTGAAAGGATCAGGACAGTGCAGATAAGAAAGAAAGGAGCGTGTCATCGCAGATAAAGAACATCTTTGTCTGCATTGTTGACTTTATCTCTCCTCGCAGCATCGCCTGTCAATCACCTCGGCTTTGACCGGGAGCCCACGGTCTAAAGAGGACTGTTTTGGAAGAATGAAAGCCCGACGTGTTTCGTGACGGTTAGATGCTGACTCACTGGCAGGTTTCGGCGCCACTCGTAACCATG
>NC_084553.2:4130950-4133450 GCF_033978685.3 Nerophis lumbriciformis
TGAACGCACACCACTTCATCAACACACACTTTATGAACGCACACCACTTCATCAACACAAACTTTATGAACGCACACCACTTCATCAACACACACTTTATGAACGCACACCACTTCATGAACACGCACTCTATATAAGCACACCACTTCATGAACACACTTCATGAACACACACTTTATGAACACACACCACTTCATCAACACACACTTTATGAACGCACACCACTTCATGAACACACACTTTATGAACACACACTTTCACTTCATAAAGTGAACGTGCTCATTTTATAAAGACACACACATTTACTTTATGAACACACACATTCACTTTATGAACACACACACACACACACACACACACACACACACACACACACACACACACACACACACACACACACGTTCACTTTATGAACACACACGTTGAATTTATGAACACACACGTTGAATTTATGAACATACACATGTTCATTTTATAAAAGAACAGACACACACACACATGTTCACTTTATGAACACACACACTTGTTCACTTTATGAACACACACACGTTTAATTTATGAAAATGCACATGTTCATTTTATAAACTCACACACACACACACACACACACACACACACACACACACACACACACACATGTTCACTTTATGAACATACACACACACACACACTTGTTCACTTTATGAACACACGTTTAATTTATGAACATGCACACGTTCATTTTATAAACACACACACACACACACACACACACACACATGTTCACCTTATGAACACACACGTTTAATTTATGAACATGTACACATTAATTTTTTAAACACACACACACACACACATGTTCACTTTATGAACACACATTAACTTGTTCACTTTATGAACACACGCGTTTAATTTATGAACATGTACATGGTCATTTTATAAACACACACACACACACACACACACACACACATGTTCACTTTATGAACATACACACACACACACACTTGTTCACTTTATGAACACACGTTTAATTTATGAACATGTACATGTTCATTTTATAAACACACACACACACACACACACACACACACACATGTTCACCTTATGAACACACACGTTTAATTTATGAACATGTACACATTAATTTTTTAAACACACACACACACACACACACACACATGTTCACTTTATGAACACACATTAACTTGTTCACTTTATGAACACACGCGTTTAATTTATGAACATGTACATGGTCATTTTATAAACACACACACACACACACACACACACACACACACATGTTCACTTTATGAACATACACACACACACACACTTGTTCACTTTATGAACACACGTTTAATTTATGAACATGTACATGTTCATTTTATAAACACACACACACACACACACACACACACACACACACACACACACACACACACACACACACACACACACACACTTTGTCACATTCCATGGAGACTTGAGTATTGGCCAATTCCCACACTGATCTGATACCATATCATACATGCTTTTATTTTGTAGACTGGAATGTCAGCTATGAAAAACACTTATTATTACCCGTCTGGAGTGGACTTGAGCTGTCTTTAAGTTAGAGTGGAGTGGTAATTGTTTTCGGTGACACCCAGCGGTCACAATAATTTGCGACGTTAAGCTCATGATGTTGAATGATGCGGACACGTTTGTTACTGGCCCGCCTTGTCTTTTAATTGTGCCTCGCCTTGTTGCCTATTCCGAATGTTGCAAGAATTGCATTATTTTGTCGGGCTGATTAATAAAAATGAGAGTGAAGAGTGCGGTGTGGGTACCTGAACAGGTTCTCGGCGCCGGCCCGCATCCTCATCTGCTTGATGATCTGCTGGTTCAGACTGGCCCGCTTGTTCTGCAGTTTGCTGCGGCCCGTCTGGGCCAGCGGGTTGCAGCCCTGCACAGACAAAGACCGAGGACTTAGCGGGAGAGACTGTCAGGGTCCTCTACGGGGTACCTCCACCAAGGGTTCAATTCTCAGATCATGCATTGAAGACCCCATGGATCATGTGTCCATAGAGCGAAAGAAAAGAAAAACAGGCTTCGCTACACATCTTAAACGCTAGCAGAAGTATCAGTTGTATCAACATCAGATTTGGAGTTTTATGGTATTTCATTCATTTGTAGAGTGTGGCACTGAGGGCTGTCCTTTTACACACACACACACACACACACACACACACACACACACACACACACACACACACACACACACACACACACACACACACACACACACACACGGATGTGTGTATTTTAAGGGTTTCCACTCCACCACTTGCAACATCCTTCCTGCATTTCAAGGCGGAAACACTGGAAGTCACACGGTGACCACCCAGGTCACTTACACACACACACACACACACACACACACACACACACACACACACACACATTGTTCTTAAGAACACATCCTGGCTGGAAACACTCAGTAACTGTAGTGATCCTCTGCAAACACACCCACTAAACA
>NC_084553.2:4138450-4145950 GCF_033978685.3 Nerophis lumbriciformis
TCTAGAAGAACAGTCAGTGAAACACACACTAATATTCTAGAACAACAGTTAGTGAAACACACCCTAATATTCTAGAATAACAGTCAGTGAGACCACTAATATTCTAGAAGAACTGTCAGTGAAACACACACTTATGTTCTAGAAGAACAGTCAGTGAAACACACACTAATGTTCTAGAAGAACAGTCAGTGAAACACACACTAATGTTCTAGAAGAACAGTCAGTGAAACACACACTAATATTCTAGAAAAACAGTCAATGAGACACACACTAATATTCTAGAAGAACAGTTAATGAAACACACACTAATATTCTAGAAGAACAGTTAATGAAACACACACTAATATTCTAGAAGAACAGTCAGTGAAACACACACTAATATTCTAGAACAACAGTTAGTGAAACACACACTAATATTCTAGAAGAACAGTCAGTGAGACCACTAATATTCTAGAAGAACTGTCAGTGAAACACACACTAATATTCTAGAAGAACAGTTAATGAAACACACTAATATTCTAGAAAAACAGTTAATGAAACACACTAATATTCTAAAAAAACAGTCAATGAGACACACACTAATATTCTAGAAGAACAGTCAGTGAAACACACACTAATATTCTAGAACAACAGTCAGTGAAACACACACTAATATTCTAGAACAACATTTAGTGAAACACACACTAATATTCTAGAAGAACAGTCAATGAGACACACACTAATATTCTAGAAGAACAGTCAGTGAAACACACACTAATATTCTAGAACAACATTTAGTGAAACACACACTAATATTCTAGAAGAACAGTCAATGAGACACACACTAATATTCTAGAAGAACAGTCAGTGAAACACACACTAATATTCTAGAAGAAGAGTTAGGGAAACACACTAATATTCTAGAAGAACAGTTAATGAAACACACACTAATATTCTAGAAGAACAGTAAATGAAACACACACTAATATTCTAGAAGAACAGTCAGTGAAACACACACTAATATTCTAGAACAACATTTAGTGAAACACACACTAATATTCTAGAAGAACAGTCAATGAGACACACACTAATATTCTAAAAGAACTGTCAGTGAGACACACTAATATTTTAGAAGAACAGTCAGTGAAACACACACTAATATTCTAAAAGAACAGTCAGTTAAACACACACTAATATTCTAGAAGAACAGTCAGTGAAACACACACTAATATTCTAGGACAGTTAGTGAAACACACACTAATATTCTAGAACAACAGTCAGTGAAACACACACTAATATTCTAGAAGAACAGTCAGTGAGACACACACTAATATTCTAGAAGAACAGTCAGTGAAACACACACTAATATTCTAGAACAACAGCCAGTGAAACGCACACTAATATTCTAGAAGAACAGTCAGTGAAACACACACTAATATTCTAAAACAACAGTTAGTGAAACACACACTAATATTCTAGAACAGTTAGTGAAACACACACTAATATTCTAGAACAGTTAGTGAAACACACACTAATATTCTAGAACAACAGTTAGTGAAACACACACTAATATTCTAGAACAGTTAGTGAAACACACACTAATATTCTAGAACAACAGTTAGTGAAACACACTAATATTCTAGAACAACAGTTAGTGAAACACACACTAATATTCTAGAAGAACAGTCAGTGAAACACACACTAATATTCTAGAACAATAGTTAGTGAAACACACACTAATATTCTAGGACAGTTAGTGAAACACACACTAATATTCTAGAACAGCTAGTGAAACACACACTAATATTCTAGAACAGCTAGTGAAACACACACTAATATTCTAGAACAACAGTTAGTGAAACACACACTAATATTCTAGAACAGTTAGTGAAACGTACACTAATATTCTAGAAGAACAGTCAGTGAAACACACACTAATATTCTAGAAGAACAGTCAGTGAAACACACATTAACATTCTAAAATAACTGTCAGGGAGAGACACTAATATTCTAGAAGAACAGTTAGCGAAATACACTAATATTCTAGAAGAACAGTTAATGAAACACACACTAATATTCTAGGACAACAGTTAGTGAAACACACACTAATATTCTAGAAAAACAGTTAGTGAAACACACACTAATATTCTAGAAGAACAGTCAGTGAGACCACTAATATTCTAGAAGAACTGTCAGTGAAACACACACTTATGTACTAGAAGAACAGTCAGTGAAACACACACTAATATTCTAGAACAACAGTTAGTGAAACACACACTAATATTCTAGAACAGTTAGTGAAACACACACTAATATTCTAGAACAGTTAGTGAAACACACACTAATATTCTAGAACAACAGTTAGTGAAACATACACTAATATTCGAGAACAGTTAATGAAACACACACTAATATTCTAGAACAACAGTTAGTGAAACACACACAAATATTCTAGCACAACAGTTAGTGAAACACACACTAATATTCTAGAACAACAGTTAGTGAAACACACACAAATATTCTAGAACAACAGTTAGTGAAACACACACTAATATTCTAGAACAACAGTTAGTGAAACACACACTAATATTCTAGGACAACAGTTAGTGAAACACACACTAATATTCTAGAAAAACAGTTAGTGAAACACACACTAATATTCTAGAAGAACAGTCAGTGAGACCACTAATATTCTAGAAGAACTGTCAGTGAAACACACACTTATGTACTAGAAGAACAGTCAGTGAAACACACACTAATATTCTAGAACAACAGTTAGTGAAACACACACTAATATTCTAGAACAGTTAGTGAAACACACACTAATATTCTAGAACAGTTAGTGAAACACACACTAATATTCTAGAACAACAGTTAGTGAAACATACACTAATATTCGAGAACAGTTAATGAAACACACACTAATATTCTAGAACAACAGTTAGTGAAACACACACAAATATTCTAGCACAACAGTTAGTGAAACACACACTAATATTCTAGAACAACAGTTAGTGAAACACACACAAATATTCTAGAACAACAGTTAGTGAAACACACACTAATATTCTAGAACAACAGTTAGTGAAACACACACTAATATTCTAGAACAACAGTTAGTGAAACACACACAAATATTCTAGAACAACAGTTAGTGAAACACACACTAATATTGTAGTGTCTTAATAAGCAATAAAATAAGCACTATGTATCGCTCGCAACAGTTGATAAAAGCTGTTAACGTGCGAGTGTGAATGTGTTGGAACGCAGACGAATGTTTTCAAGTGTCAAACACACACGGAGAATGTCTGACACTTGTGAGCAGACAATAAGGAAGCACTTCTGCAATTATAATTAATCATTAATATGATTAGTTAGAGGAGTATGTTAATTGGACAATAATGAGCTCTGAGTATGTGCTTCTAGTGTCTACTGTTAAGTTATGTGTGCTATAAAACTTGTAAAATGTCAATACATCATTTTGTTTTTCAAATCCTGTGACTTTTTGAGGTTAAGTAAGAATACAATGAAGACTTAACTCAGGGGTGTCAAACTCAAATACAAAGTGGGCCAAAATGTAAAAGTGAACAAAGCCGCGGGCCAACGTTGAACAAATGAACCTTTTAATAGAGACCCAAACAAGTTTTGCATTGAATATTGAACAAGCAAGGCTTATATTACTTTATAGTGACATGCACAATCCAGTTTCAAATAATAATAGTTAAAAAATATCAATGGCATATCAAATACAATTTAAATAAAAATGTAATGCCTCTTTTCTATTTGCAGCCCTCTGAGGTAAATATCAACATTAACTTTTTCCACAGGCTAATAAATTAGAAAATAAAATAACAATGAATAAACCAACCATTCAGGACTTTAAACTGCTCAGTTTGCAACACACTGATCTAATCTGATGTGCCCAAGCCAGATAACTGCCATCTTTTCCGGGATGCTAGTTCATTAATGTTGAGCTGAGGCAACCTTCATTATCGAACGAAGGTGTTCATCAGTCATTATACCTCGTAGTCCACCTGGACCACGTCACGTCCGCTTTTAATCCCTTCTAACAACGTCACAAGATATGTGCGGCTTCTGTACGCACACCAACGTGAATGCAACGCATACTTGATCAACAGCCATACAGGTTACACTGAGGGTGGCCGTATAAACAACGTTAACACTGTTAGAAATATACGCCACACTGTGAACCCACACCAAAGAAGAATGACAAACACATTTCGGGAGAACATCCGCACCGTAACACAACATAAACACAACAGAACAAATACCCAGAACCCTTTGCAGCACTAACTCTTCCGGGACGCTATAATACACACCCCCGCTACCACCAAACCCCCCCAAAAAACACACCTGAGCCCGAACAATCCTTGCTTTCATGCAGGAGAGATGCTGGAATGCATTAGTGTGAAGTAATGTTAGTACTTAGTGTACATGTACTCTCTCTAGTCACCAAGCACAATATGAGCATGACGCGTGTACCTAATGAAGTGTCCCGTACGCCAGTGTGTGAGTCATCGCTTCTTTGAAAAGAAAAAAAAAAGGGTTGGACCTGCTTGAGTCATCCAGCAGCCAGAAATACTTTGCAAGTTCTGAATGAAACCCAGAGAGTCATCTTATCAGGTGAGGTCATAGGTCACACTGAGCTAAAAGTAGCATCACAATAGTAGATGAAGAGCAGCAGCTTGGAAGAATAAAGATAGCTTTGCTCGTTTCAGGGGTGTGTTTTGCAGGTGTTAGTCAGACAGGTGTGTTTGTGAGACACACACTAAAGTTCTAGAAGAACAGTCAGTGAAACACACACTAATGTCGAGAAGAACAGTCAGTGAAAAACACTAATATTCTAGAAGAACAGTCAGTGAAACACACACTAATATTCTAGAAGAACAGTCAGTGAAACACACACTAATATTCTAGAGAACAGTCAATGAGACACACACTAATATTCTAGAAGGTCAGTGAAACACACACTAATATTCTATAAGAACAGTCAGTGAAACACACACTAATATTCTATAAGAACAGTCAGTGAAACACACACTAATATTCCAAAAGAACTGTCAGTGAAACACACACTAATATTCTAGAAGAACAGTCAGTGAAACACACACTAATATTCTAAAAGAACTGTCAGTGAAACACACACTAATATTCTAGAAGAACAGTCAGTGAAACACACACTAATGTTCTAGAAGAACAGTCAGTGAAACACACACTAATATTCTAGAGAACAGTCAATGAGACACACACTAATATTGTAAAAAAACAGTCAGTGAAACACACACTAATATTCAATAAGAACAGTCAGTGAAACACACACTAATATTCTAGAAGAACAGTCAGTGAAACACACACTAATATTCTAGAGAACAGTCAGTGAAACACACACTAATATTCTAGAAGAACAGCTAGTGAAACACACACTAATATTCTAAAAGAACAGTCAGTGAAACACACACTAATATTCTAAAGAACTGTCAGTGAAACACACACTAATGTTCTAGAAGAACTGTCAGTGAAACACACACTAATGTTCTAGAAGAACTGTCAATGAGACACACACTAATATTCTAGAACTGTCAGTGAAACACACACTA
Source organism: Nerophis lumbriciformis (assembly GCF_033978685.3). Lineage (NCBI taxonomy): Eukaryota > Metazoa > Chordata > Actinopteri > Syngnathiformes > Syngnathidae > Nerophis > Nerophis lumbriciformis. Next base: position 4,144,048 of record NC_084553.2, read on the forward strand.
ATGTTCTAGAAGAACTGTCAGTGAGACACACACTAATATTCTAGAAGAACAGTCAGTGAAACACACACTAATATTCTAGAAGAACAGCTAGTGAAACACACACTAATATTCTAAAAGAACAGTCAGTGAAACACACACTAATATTCTAAAGAACTGTCAGTGAAACACACACTAATATTCTAGAAGAACAGTCAGTGAAACACACACTAATATTCTAGAAGAACAGTCAGTGAAACACACACTAATGTCAAGAAGAACAGTCAGTGAAACACACACTAATATTCTAGAAGAACAGTCAGTGAAACACACACTAATATTCTAGAAGAACTGTCAGTGAAACACACACTAATATTCTAGAAGAACAGTCAGTGAAACACACTAATATTCTAAAAGAACTGTCAGTGAAACACTAATATTCTAGAAGAACTGTCAGTGAAACACACACTAATATTCTAAAAGAACTGTCAGTGAAACACTAATATTCTAGAAGAACTGTCAGTGAAACACACACTAATATTCTAAAAGAACTGTCAGTGAAACACACACTAATATTCTAAAAGAACTGTCAGTGAAACACACACTAATATTCTAGAAGAACTGTCAGTGAAACACACACTAATATTCTAGAAGAACAGTCAGTGAAACACACACTAATATTCTAAAAGAACTGTCAGTGAAACACACACTAATATTCTAAAAGAACTGTCAGTGAAACACACACTAATATTCTAGAAGAACAGTCAGTGAAACACACACTAATATTCTAGAAGAACAGTCAGTGAAACACACACTAATATTCTAGAAGAACGGTCAGTGAAACACACACTAATATTCTAAAAGAACTGTCAGTGAAACACACACTAATATTCTAAAAGAACTGTCAGTTAAACACACACTAATATTCTAGAAGAACAGTCAGTGAAACACACACTAATATTCTAGAAGAACAGTCAGTGAGACACACACTAATGTTCTAGAAGAACAGTCAGTGAAACACACACTAATATTCTAGAAGAACAGTCAGTGAGACACACACTAATATTCTAGAAGAACTGTCAGTGAAACACACACACTAATATTCTAAAAGAACTGTCAGTGAAACACACACTAATATTCTAGAAGAACTGTCAGTGAAACACACACTAATATTCTAGAAGAACTGTCAGTGAAACACACACCAATATTCTAAAAGAACTGTCAGTGAAACACACACTAATGTTCTAGAACAACTGTCAATGAGACACACACTAATATTACAGAAGAACAGTCAGTGAAACACACACTAATATTCTAGAAGAACAGTCAGTGAAACACACACTAATATTCTAGAGAACAGTCAATGAGACACACACTAATATTCTAAAAGAACAGTCAGTGAATCACACACTAATATTCTAAAGAACTGTCAGTGAAACACACACTAATATTCTAAAAGAACTGTCAGTGAAACACACACTAATATTCTAGAAGAACAGTCAGTGAAACACACACTAAAATTCTAAAAGAACTGTCAGTGAAACACACACTAATATTCTAGAAGAACAGTCAGTGAAACACACACTAATATTCTAAAAGAACTGTCAGTGAAACACATACTAATATTCTAAAAGAACAGTCAGTGAAACACACACTAATATTCTAAAGAACTGTCAGTGAAACACACACTAATATTCTAGAAGAACAGTCAGTGAAACACACACTAATATTCTAGAGAACAGTCAATGAGACACACACTAATATTCTAGAAGAACAGTCAGTGAAACACACTAATATTCTAGAAGAACTGTCAGTGAAACACACACTAATATTCTAGAAGAACAGTCAGTGAAACACACACTAATATTCTAGAAGAACAGTCAGTGAAACACACACTAATGTTCTAGAAAAATGGTCCCCATAAAGC
>NC_084553.2:4148450-4165950 GCF_033978685.3 Nerophis lumbriciformis
ACACACACACACACACACACACACACACACAATACAGCTTGTCTTATTTAATAAGACAACCACGAACACAAGCTAATGTTTTTAGCTGGAGTTGGAGCAACTGGACGATGATGGTCCCTGAACGCACCAGGTCACATATATAAATATATAGTAAGGGCAGCCTCACAATTTGTTTTTATTAAACGTAACACACACACACACACACACACACACACACACACACACACACACACACACACACACACACACACACACACACACACACACACACACTACAGCTTGCGTTATTTAATAAGACAACTACGAACACAAGCTAATGTGTATAGCTGGAGTTGGATGGTCCCTGAACGCACCACGTCACATATATAGTAAGGGCAGCCTCACAATTTGTTTTTATTCAACGTAAACCAAGTCAACCACACACACACACACACACACACACACACACACACACACACACACACACACACACACACACACACACACACAATACAGCTTGTCTTATTTTAATAAGACAACCACGAACACAAGCTAATGTTTTTAGCTGGAGTTGGAGCAACTGGACGATGATGGTCCCTGAACGCAACAGGTCACATATATATAGTAAGGGCAGCCTCACAATTTGTTTTTATTAAACGTAACACACACACACACACACACACACACACACACACACACACACACACACACACACACACACACACAATACAACTTGTGTTATTTAATAAGACAACTACGAACACAGGCTGATGTTTATAGCTGGAGTTGGATGGTCCCTGAACGCACCACGTCACATATATAGTAAGGGCAGCCTCACAATTAGTTTTTATTCAACGTAAACCAAGTCAACTACACACACACACACACACACACACACACACACACACACACACACACACACACACACACACACACAATACAGCTTGTCTTATTTAATAAGACAACCACGAACACAAGCTAATGTTTTTAGCTGGAGTTGGAGCAACTGGACGATGATGGTCCCTGAACGCACCAGGTCACATATATATAGTAAGGGCAGCCTCACAATTTGTTTTTATTAAACGTAACACACACACACACACACACACACACACACACACACACACACACACACACAATACAGCTTGCGTTATTTAATAAGACAACTACGAACACAGGATAATGTTTATAGCTGGAGTTGGATGGTCCCTGAACGCCCCACGTCACATACATAGTAAGAGCAGCCTCACAATTTGTTTTTATTCAACGTAAACCAAGTCAACTACACACACACACACACACACACACACACACACACACACACACACACACACACACACACACACACACACACACACAATACAACTTGTGTTATTTAATAAGACAACTACGAACACAAGCTAATGTTTATAGCTGGAGTTGGAGCAACTGGACGATGATGGTCCCTGAACGCAGCACGTGTCGTGTAACGTCTCACTAAAGCGATTATTTTTTGACATAAACATCAACAAAAGTCGACTTCATTGATTGTTTGCAAAGAAACGAGCGAGCAGCAGAGTTTGACGTCGTCAAGACGCGAGGAAACACGGATGCGATTGAAATGGCAGAGAGAAGAAGAAAAAAAAGTCACCTTTCTGAAATGGTTTCCGTCTCTTCGCGCGTCCTGGAGGTTGTTGTGTAAAAGCGTCTCCGCCATGTTAGATCAAAGAAAGATGGAGAAAAGGAAAAGTCGAAGTGAAACTTCCCGACAGGTGAGTGCGCGCTCACCTTCAAACCAAAATGCTCTAAACTCGCACGCATCACACACGACCTTTGCTTCCTAAGCCACGCCCACGGTGACACAAACCGCGCCCCTTGTTTAAACCACGCCCACTGTTGATGACGCACACAAGCACCTTTTTGTCCTACTCTGACTACAATGACCCTAAATGGCAGCTAAAAACACTTTTTAATTAACTTAAACTATTTAAAAAATTCATCTTAAGAACATTATTGTGTTATTTAATGATGTCATCATTCGCTTTGTACCTTTTTAAAAGGCACAAAACAGCCTGCTGCTTGTTTTTATTGGCATTATAGAAACAATATTTTTTTTTAAACTGCTAAAATGTTGAGTAATACAGCAAAATATACAGAAAAAGTTCATTTTTGATTATTATTAGATTTTGATTTTTAATGCTAATAGTCCTTGATCACCGCCAATCGCACCCCGAATGTTTATATGAGTTATTTGTATGCAACTAAACTTAAAAAGATTTGAAAACAAAAAAATTGATTTGAAATTAATACAAAATATTTTCACACAAAAAATATTTTTGTTGTTGTTACAAATTTTTGGTGAGTTACGATTTGCTATCAAAACAATTATTAAAAAAAAAAAAAAGATATTTGCAACTAAAACAAATATGTATATCTGTATTATGTATTTATATTATATTTTACCCACAAATTACATTTGTAACCAAGAAAAAAAAAAGAAAAAAAAATACATTTGTAACCAAAATAAATATTTGTGACCAAAACAAATATGTATTACCAAAGAATATAATTTGTAACCTCAAAAATAAAATAAAAAATTACAAACAAAAGATTTGAAAACAAAAAAATGTATTTAAAATTTACTAAAAATATTTTCACACAAAAAACATTTTGGTTGTAAATCTTTTTTTTGTGTGTGTTTACGACAATTTTTAATAGCAAATCTTTATTTGAAAAAAAAAAAAAGATATTTGCAACAAAAACAAATATTTATATTTGTATCATATTTATATTACATAAATATATGACAAAAAAATAAAATTGTAACCAAAAAGAGAGATTTGTAACCAAAATAAATATTTGTGACCAAAACAAATATTTATTACCAAAAAATATTATTTGTAACCTCAAAAAGAAAATTACAAACAAAAGATTTGCAAAAAAAAAAAAAAAGATTTTAAATATATATATATATATGTATTATGTATTTATATTATATAATACCCAAAAATTAAATTTGTAACCAAGAAAAAATTACAAAAATACATTTGTAACCAAAATAAATATTTGTGACCAAAACAAATATGTATTACCAAAGAATATAATTTGTAACCTCAAAAATAAAATAAAAAATTACAAACGAAAGATTTGCAAACAAAAAAATTGATTTAAAATGTACTAAAAATATTTTCATACAAAAAATTTTTTGGTTGTAAATCTTTTTTTTTGTGTGTGGTTACGACAATTTTTAATAGCAAATCTTTATTTAAAAAAAAAAAGATATTTGCAACAAAAATAAATATTTATATTTGTATCATATTTATACTATATAAATATATGACAAAAAAATAAAATTGTAACCAAAAAGAGAGATTTGTAACCAAAATAAAATATTTGTGACCAAAACAAATATTTATTACCAAAAAATATTATTTGTAACCTCAAAAAGAAAATTACAAACAAAAGATTTGCAAACAAAAAAAAAAGATTTTAAATATATATATCTGTATTATGTATTTATATTATATTATACCCAAAAATTAAATTTGTAACCAAGAAAAAATTACAAAAAATACATTTGTAACCAAAATAAATATTTGTGACCAAAACAAATATGTCTTACGAAAAAATATAATTTGTAACCCCAAAAAGAAAAGAAAATATTTATTTGAGTTATTTTTTATGTAACTAAACAACAAAAGATTTGCAAACAAAAAGATTGATTTAAAATTTACAAAAATTATTTTCATACAAAAAACGTTTTTGGTTGTAAATGTTTTTTTTTTGTGGTTACGATCATTTGTAATAACAAATATTTATTTTTAAAAAAAAGATATTTGCAACAAAAATAAATATTTTTATTTGTATCATATTTATATTGTATACATATATGACAAAAAATACATTTGTAACCAAAAGAGAGATTTGCAACCAAAATAAATATCTGTGACCAAAACAAATATTTATTACCAAAAAATATAATTTGTAACCTCAAAAAGAAAATTACAAACAAAACATTTGCAAAAAAAAATTTTTTTTAAATATTTATATCTGTATTATGTATTCATATTATATTTTACCCCAAAATTAAATTTGTAACCAAGAAAAAATTACAAAAAATACATTTTTAACCAAAATAAATATTTGTGACCAAAACAATAATGTCTTACGAAAAAATATAATTTGTAACCCCAAAAAGAAAAGAAAATATTTATATGAGTTCTTTTTTATGTAACTAAACAACAAACGATTTGCAAACAAGTAGATTGATTTAAAATTTACAAAAAATATTTTCATACAAAAAACGTTTTTGGTTGTAAATGGTTTTTTTTTTTTGGTTACGACCATTTGTAATAACAATATTTATTTTAAAAAAAAAGATATTTGCAACAAAAGCAAATATTTTTATTTGTATCATATTCATATTGTATAAATATATGAAAGAAAAAAAAAATTCTAACCAAAAGAGAGATTTGTAACCAAAATAAATATTTGTGACCAAAACAAATATTTATTACCGAAAAATATAATTTGTAACCTCAAAAAGAAAATTACAAACAAAAAATTTGCAAACAAAAAAAAGGATTTTAAATGTATAAAAAATATTTTCATACAAAAATCATTTTGGTTTTAGTTACACTTGTTTTGTTTGGTTACAGCAATTTGTAAACAAAACAAATATGTATTTTAAAAAAACATATTTGCAACACAAAATTTTTTTATATTTATATTATATATTCATATGACAAAAAATAAATTTGTGACCAAAACAGAGATTTGTAACCAAAATAAATATTTGTGACCAAAACAAATATTTATTACCAAAAAATATAATTTGTAAAATCAAAAAGAAAATTAAAAACAAAATATTTGCAAACCAAACTTTTATTTTTCAATTTCAAATCCACTTTTTTTTTATTGTTTGCATGTATTTATTTTTATTTTTAGGCTGGAATTTTTTTTTTTTTTATATTCACTTATAATAGCCACACACGTTATAACAAACACAATCCAATCCAACAAGAATATTTACTAGCCTCTAAAATGTACCAGAAGTATAAAAGTCCTTCTAAAAAATGGGGAATACGCGGAATAATAATCTTAACTAAAAATATTGACTGCGCATGTCACTAAAATTTCAAATTGCAAAAGAAATGCAATAAATAATTATTTGTGCCACACGACATAACATTGAAGCATTGTTTAAAAATAAGAAAAGTGATGCTAAATGATTCATATTATTGGAAACATAATAGAAGCAAACAAACAAGCAAAAGTTGTTTTTAATGTTTTAAAAAGCAAATTAATTCCCTTTTCTTGTACTGTATATAAACTACTACGGTATATTGATGTTTTGTTTGATTTGTGGTATGAGATCCTTGTTTTACCTTGACTTGTGTGTGTTGGTGTTTGTGTTTGCACGGTTTGTGTAGTTTTAGTGTAGCTTTAACACAACAGGACAACGAGTGGAAACTTGTGGATTTAAAAGGTCAGACAACATCTGGCTACTCTAACAAAAACACACTTCCTGTGTGTGTGTGTGTGTGTGTGTGTGTGTGTGTGTGTGTGTGTGTGTGTGTGTGTGTGTGTGTGTGTGTGTGTGTGTGTGTGTGTGTGTGTGAGACAAATCTGCTTCAATCAGCTGGTTGAGTATTGATATTGAGCATTTCCACTTTTAGGATGAAAGTTTGTTATTGTACAACATTTTGACACTGGAAGTGCCAATGTTTTTTATTTTTTATTTTTTAAGTTTTGACAACTTTAAAGGTTTTCTAAAAAAAAAAAAAAAAGTTTGTTATTGTACAACATTTTGACACACAGGAAGTGCCAATGTTTTTTGTTTTTTTTTGTCACTTTTGACAACTTTTGAGGTTTTCAAAAAAAAAAAAAAAAGTTTGTTATTGTACAACATTTTGACACACAGGAAGTGCCAATGTTTTTTTTGTTGTTGTTGTTTTTTTTAAAGTTTTTACAACTTTCAAGGTTTTCTAAAAAACAAAAAGTTTGTTATTGTACAACATTTTGACACTGGAAGTGCCAATGTTTTTTATTTTTTATTTTTTATTTTTTAAGTTTTGACAACTTTCAAGGTTTTCTAAAAAAAAAAAAAAAAAGTTTGTTATTGTACAACATTTTGACACACAGGAAGTGCCAATGTTTTTTGTTTTTTTTTGTCACTTTTGACAACTTTTGAGGTTTTCAAAAAAAAAAAAAAAAGTTTGATATTGTACAACATTTTGACACACAGGAAGTGCCAATGTTTTTTTTGTTGTTGTTGTTTTTTTTAAAGTTTTTACAACTTTCAAGGTTTTCTAAAAAACAAAAAGTTTGTTATTGTACAACATTTTGACACACAGGAAGTGCCAATGTTTTTATATATATATATATTTTTCAGTTTTGACAACTTTCGAGGTTTTCTAAAAAAAATTAAAAGTTTATTATCGTACAACATTTTGACACACAGGAAGTACCACTGTTTTCATATTATTTTTTTTTCTTCAGTTTTTACAACTTTCGAGGTTTTCTAAAAAAAAAAAAAAGTTTGTTATTGTACAACATTTTGACACACAGGAAGGGCCAATGTTTTTTTGTTTTGTTTTTTTCCAGTTTTGACAACTTTCGAGGTTTTCTAAAAAAAATTGAAAGTTTATTATTGTACAACATTTTGACATACAGGAAGTGCCAATATTTTTATATATATATATATATATATATATATATATATATATATATATATATATATATATATATATATATATATATATATATATATATATATATATATATATATATATTCCAAAGACATGCACCTGGGGATAAGTTGATTGGCAACACTAAATGGGCCCTAGTGTGTGGATGTGAGTGTGAATGTTGTCTGTCTATCTGTGTTGGCCCTGCGATGAGGTGGCGACTTGTCCAGGGTGTACCGCGCCTTCCGCCCGATTGTAGCTGAGATAGGCTCCAGCGCCCCCCGCGACCCCAAAAGGAATAAGCGGTAGAAAATGGATGGATGGATGGATATATATATATATATATATATATATATCTTTTTTTTTCAGATTTGACAACTTTCAAGGTTTTCTAAGAAAAAATAAAAAGTTTGTTATTGTACAACATTTTGACACACAGGAAGTGCCAATGTTTTTTTTTTTTTTTTTTTTTTTTCAGTTTTGACAACTTTCGAGGTTTTCTAAAAAAAAATTAAAGTTTGTTATTGTACAACATTTTGACACACAGGAAGTGCCAAGGTTTTTTTTTTTTTCCAGGTTTGACAACTTTCGAGGTTTTCTAAAAAAAAAAAAAAAGTTTGTTATTGTACAACATTTTGACACACAGGAAGGGCCAATGTTTTTTGTTTTGTTTTTTTCAGTTTTGACAACTTTCGAGGTTTTCTAAAAAAAACAAAAAAGTTTGTTATTGTACAACATTTTGACACACAGGAAGTGCCAATGTTTTTTTTGTTTTGTTTTTTCCAGTTTTGACAACTTTCGAGGTTTTCTAAAATAATCTAAAGTTTGTTATTGTACAACATTTTGCCACACAGGAAGTGCCAACCATCCATTCATCCATCCATTTCTACCGCTTGTCCCTTTTAGGGTCACGGGGGTCGCTGGAGCCTATCTCAGCCAATGTTTTTATAAAAAAAAAAAATTCAGTTTTGACAACTTTCGAGGTTTTCTAAAAAAAATAAAAAGTTTGTTATTGTACAACATTTTGACACACAGGAAGCGCCAATGTTTTTATATATATACTTTTTTTTTTCAGTTTTTACAACTTTTGAGGTTTTCTAAAAAAAATAAAAAGTTTGTTATTGTACAACATTTTGACACACAGGAAGGGCCAAGGTTTTTTTTTTTGTTTTTTTTTCCAGTTTTGACAACTTTCGAGGTTTTCTAAAATAATCTAAAGTTTGTTATTGTACAACATTTCGACACACAGGAAATGCCAACCATCCATCCATCCATTTCTACCGCTTGTCCCAATGTTTTTATAAAAAAAATGTTTTCAGTTTTGACAACTTTTGAGGTTTTCTAAAAAAATAAAACGTTTGTTATTGTACAACATTTTGACACACAGGAGTGCCAAGGTTTTTGTTTGTTTTCAGGTTTGACAACTTTTGAGGTTTTCTAAAAAAAATTAAAAGTTTGTTATTGTACAACATTTTGACACACAGGAAGTGCCAATGTTTTTTTTTGTTTTTTTTTTAGTTTTGACAACTTTCGAGGTTTTCTAAAAAAAAAAAAAGTTTGTTATTGTACAACATTTTGACACACAGGAAGTGCCAATGTTTTGTTTTTTGTTTTTTCAGTTTTGACAACTTTCGAGTTTTTCTAAAAAAAATTAAAGTTTGTTATTGTACATCATTTTCACACACAGGAAGTGCCAACCATCCATCCATCCATTTCTACTGCTTGTCCCTTTTGGGGTCACGGGGGGTCGCTGGAGCCTATCTCAGCCAATGTTTTTATAATTTTTTTTTTTTTTTCAATTTTGACAACTTTCGAGGTTTTCTAAAAAAAATAAAAGTTTGTTATTGTACAACATTTTGACACACAGGAAGTGCCAATGTTTTTTGTTTTTTTTCTTTTTTTAGTTTTGACAACTTTCGAGGTTTTCTAAATAAAAAGTTTGTTATTGTACAACATTTTGACACACAGGAAGTGCCAATGTTTTTATATATTTTTTTCTTCAGTTTTTACAACTTTCGAGGTTTTCTAAAAAAAATAAAAAGTTTGTTATTGTACAACATTTTGACACACAGGAAGTGCCAACCATCCATCCATCCATTTCTACTGCTTGTCCCTTTTGGGGTCACGGGGGGTCGCTGGAGCCTATCTCAGCCAATGTTTTTATAATTTTTTTTTTTTTCAGTTTTGACAACTTTCGAGGTTTTCTAAAAAAAATTAAAAGTTTGTTATTGTACAACATTTTGACACACAGGAAGTGCCAAGGTTTTTTTCTTGTTTTTTCTTTTTTTAGTTTTGACAACTTTCGAGGTTTTCTAAAAAAAATTAAGTTTGTTATTGTACAACATTTTGACACACAGGAAGTGCCAATGTTTTGTTTTTTGTTTTTTGTTTTTTCAGTTTTGACAACTTTCGAGGTTTTCTAAAAAAAATTTAAAGTTTGTTATTGTACAACATTTTGACACACAGGAAGTGCCGATGTTTTGTTTGTTTTTTTGTCATTTTGGACAACTTTCGAGGTTTTCTAAAAAAAAAAAAAAGTTTGTTATTGTACAACATTTTGACACACAGGAAATGCCAACCATCCATCCATCCATTTCTACCGCTTGTCCTTTTTGGGGTCACGGGGGGTCACTGGAGCCAATGTTTTTATAAAAAAAATGTTTTCAGTTTTGACAACTTTCGAGGTTTTCTAAATAAAATTAAAAGTTTGTTATTGTACAACATTTTGACACACAGGAGTGCCAAGGTTTTTTTCTTTTTTCAGGTTTGACAACTTTTGAGGTTTTCTAAAAAAAATAAAAAGTTTGTTATTGTACAACATTTTGACACACAGGATGTGCCAATGTTTTTTTTTTTGTTTTTTTTTTCAGTTTTGACAACTTTCGAGGTTTTCTAAAAAAAAAATGCGTCCTTTTCTAAGGTCATAGGTCGGATATTTCAAAGGTCATCACGAAACGAGCGAGCATTATTTTTGTAATTCCCAGCAACGGCCACTAGATGGCAGCAGAGGTCAATGTTTGCCAGCCAGTGAATTGGCCGCGTCCCATTTCGCTTCCGCTGCAAACTGTTCAATGTTCAGCCTGCAAGGAAGAAGACGACACCAAAAAGAAGGAAAACGACAACAAGACCAAGAAAAGAAAGAAGGAACAAACTCAAAGTACCAGGAGGAAGAAGAATATTTCAGAGTTGTATTGCGACTCATTGATTTAAATGTTGTTACAACATGAGAACAGGAAGTGATCAAATGTGTAAGTCATTGCTTAGTAGGATTAAATAAGCTCTGCTTCTTCCTACTCCTTTTCAGGCATGTTGTAAAGAGAACATTTGTGGAATAAGTGATGTTTACATATTGAAACTGTATTCATTTATAAACTTATACTACTTAAAGGCCTATACTGAAAGCCACTACTAGCGACCACGCAGTCTGATAGTTTATACATCAATGATGAAATCTTAACATTGCAACACATGCTTACTAAAGTGCAATTTTAAATTTCGCGCGAAATATCCTGCTGAAAACGTCTCGGTATGATGACGTCAGCGCGTGACGTCGCGGATTGTGGAGGACATTTTGGGACAGCATGGTGGCCAGCTATTAAGTCGTCTGTTTTCATCGCAAAAATTCCACAGTATTCTGGACATCTGTGTTGGTGAATCTTTTGCAATTTGTTCAATGAACAACGGAGACAGCAAAGAAGAAAGCTGTGGGTGGGAAGCGGTGTATTGCGGCCGACTGCAGCAACACAAACACGGCCGGTGTTTCATTGTTTACATTCTCGAAAAATGACAGTCAAGCTGTACCATTGGCCTGTGGAGAAATGGGACAACAGAGACTCTTACCAGGAGGACTTTTGAGTTGGATACGCGGACACGGTACCGTGAGTACGCTTCCAAACATTTGATCGCTTGCCCGTACGTGCGTGCCGCTATATGCATGTCATGTAAATAATTCAATGTATACACCCTGATGATTATCTTGTGTGATGACTGTATTATGATGATAGTTTCTAAAAAAAATAAAAAGTTTGTTATTGTACAACATTTTTACACACAGGAAGTGTCAATGTTTTTTTGTTTTTTTTCAGTTTTGACAACTTTCGAGGTTTTCTAAAAAAAATTAAAAGTTTGTTATTGTACAACATTTTGACACACAGGAAGTGCCAATGTTTTATATATATATATATATATATATATATATATATATATTTTTTTTTTCTTCAGTTTTTACAACTTTCGAGATTTTCTAAAAAAAAAAAAAAGTTTGTTATTGTACAACATTTTGACACACAGGAAGGGCCAATGTTTTTTTTTTTGTTTTTTTGTTTTTCCAGTTTTGACAACTTTCGAGGTTTTCTAAAATAATCTAAAGTTTGTTATTGTACAACATTTCGACACACAGGAAGTGCCAATGTTTTTTTTTCTTGTTTTTTTGTCAGTTTTGACAACTTTCGAGGTTTTCTAAAAAAAATAAAAAGTTTGTTATTGTACAACATTTTGATACACAGGAAGTGCCAATGTTTTTTGTTTTTTTTGTTTTTTCAGTTTTGACCATTTTCAAGGTTTTCTAAAAAATAAAAAAAAAAGTTTGTTATTGTACAACATTTTGACACACAGGAAGTGCCAATGTTTTTTTTGTTTAGTTTTTTTAGTAGTATATATCTGTACCCCGACTTAAACAAGTTGAAAAACTTATTCGGGTGTTACCATTTAGTGGGCAATTGTACAGAATATGTATTTCACTGTCCAGCCTACTAATAAAAGTCTCAAAAAGTCTCACGTACGTAACTTTGGGGAAATATATGTGCTATATGAACTTTGGGGAGGTGAACGGTACTTTGGGCTGTGGGATTGAGTGTGTTGTGCAGGTGTTTGAGTTGTATTGGCGGGTTATATGGACGGGAGGGGGGAGGTGTTTGTTATGCGGGATTAATTTGTGGCATATTCAATATAAGCCTGGTTGTGTTGTGGCTAATAGAGTATATATATGTCTTGTGTTTATTTACTGTTTTAGTCATTCCCAGCTGAATATCAGGTCTCACAGCATCTTCCCTATCTGAATCGCTCCCACTGCCCTCTAGTCCTTCACTCTCACTTTCCTCATCCACAAATCTTTCATCCTCGCTCAAATTAATGGGGAAATCGTCGCTTTCTCGGTCCGAATCGCTCTCGCTGCTGGTGGCCATGATTGTAAACAATGTGCAGATGTGAGGAGCTCCATAATATGAGGGGCCGTTAGGGACATTATTCAGAATTACCTCTTACATACACTACTGAAATGCTCTCACACAAACAACTGAAATCTTTTTCTTTTATACACACTACTGAAACACTCTTATAAACACTACTGAAATGCTCTTACATACACTACTGAAACACTCTTATAAACACTACTGAAACACTCTTACATACACTACTGAAACACTCTTATAAACACTACTGAAATGCTCTTACATACACAACTGAAATGCTCTCACATAAACAACTGAAATCTTTTTCTTTTATACACACTACTGAAACACTCTTATAAACACTACTGAAATGCTCTTACATACACAACTGAAATGCTCTCACATAAACAACTGAAATCTTTTTCTTTTATACACACTACTGAAACACTCTTATAAACACTACTGAAACACTCTTATAAACACTACTGAAATGCTCTTACATACACTACTGAAACACTCTTATAAACACTACTGAAACACTCTTACATACACTACTGAAACACTCTTATAAACACTTGTTTCAGTAGTGTATGTAAGAGTGTTTCAGTAGTGTTTATAAGAGTGTTTCAGTAGTGTATGTAAGAGTGTTTCAGTAGTGTTTATAATAAATAAATGATAAATGGGTTGTACTTGTATAGCGCTTTTCTACCTTCAAGGTACTCAAAGCGCTTTGACACTACTTCCACATTTACCCATTCACACACACATTCACACACTGATGGAGGGAGCTGCCATGCAAGGCGCTAACCAGCACCCATCAGGAGCAAGTGTTTCAGTAGTGTATGTAAGAGTGTTTCAGTAGTGTTTATAAGAGTGTTTCAGTAGTGTTTATAAGAGTGTTTCAGTAGTGTATGTAAGAGCATTTCAGTAGTGTTTATAAGAGTGTTTCAGTAATGTATGTAAGAGTGTTTCAGTAGTGTTTATAAGAGTGTTTCAGTAGTGTATGTAAGAGCATTTCAGTAGTGTTTATAAGAGTGTTTCAGTAGTGTATGTAAGAGCATTTCAGTAGTGTTTATAAGAGTGTTTCAGTAGTGTATGTAAGAGCATTTCAGTAGTGTTTATAAGAGTGTTTCAGTAGTGTGTATAAAAGAAAAAGATTTCAGTTGTTTGTGTGAGAGCATTTCAGTAGTGTATGTAAGAGGTAATTCTGAATAATGTCCCTCACGGCCCCTCATACCACAACTTGTGACGTCACGCTACTCGTCTGCTACTTCCGGTACAGGCAAGGCTTTTTTATCAGCGACCAAAAGTTGCAAACTTTATCGTCGATGTTCTCTACTAAATCCTTTCAGCAAAAATATGGCAATATCGCGAAATGATCAAGTATGACACATAGAATGGACCTGCTATCCCCGTTTAAATAAGAAAATCGCATTTCAGTAGGCCTTTAAAAGTATATAAAACAGAAAAAAAGAGGTGAAAAATAATGAACACTACTTTAAAAATGAAACAGAACTAACCCTACTAAAAAATTATTTAAAGAATGCACACTGGGAAAATAGACATTTAAAAAAAAATAAAAACACTACAAAAAAAAAAAAAACCGCATTTATATGAGAGAAAAATAAAAATAAAATTATAGAAAAAACTAAATAAAAATAAATAACCCAAAAAATATAGGAAGGAAAAAATAACACTACAAAAATGAAAGAAAAAAGTACTAATCATAGAGAAAAAGAAAAAAAAAAAGCTAGAAAAATAAATAAATAAATAAAATAACAATAGAAAAAAGAAAGAAAAAAAAACACTTACAATAAAAAAATAAAAAATAACAAACACTAGAGAAAAAGAAAGAAAAAAAGAACTAACACTAAAATAAAAAAATAAAATAAATAACACTAAAAAAAAATATATATATATATATATATCAGTGACGTGCAGTCACTAGAGGCAGGTGAGACAGGGCCTCACCTGCCATCATGGAAAGAAAAAAAATGTAAAAAGAAAAAAAATTAATTAAATTGTTATATGTATCCAGTGATTATACTATAAAGTTATTTTCCATTTAACTTCACCAGTTTTAGGTTATTTTTATTCAAAATCGCTGAATTTTCACATTTGCCGTTCAAATACTGAGAAGAGACGGTGCGGTGATCAGCAGCCAGTTGCGGCACGTCACTCAGTGCCTCAACATGGATTGCGCAATGACTCTGCTAACTGCTGGCCTGCTGTGCAGTGAGACTGTATTGCTATATGAATTATATTATACATTTCCATAGTTTAGTTAGCTGAGGTATATAATGTACAGTGTATTTTGTCAACAACTGTATGTGTGTAACGTATTTCTTGTGCTGAGCGATCATAAAACTGCTGCAAAAGACGCACTGTGTGAGGCTTGCGTAACCCCGCCTCCTGGCACCTTCGCCGCAGACTGCACTCCCCGACGGGAGCGCCACACCAACCAAAGCCCACACCCAAACCCTCCACGTGCAAGACCGAATCCACCAAAAAAAAAGTCACTTAACAAGAAGCCAAAAAGTGCAAAAACAACAACGACTGCAGGGACACAACATTAGGTACACCTGCAGACTGCAGCACGGATTTCATATTTCATTCATTCACAACTCCTCCAACACCAACGCCGCTGTTCCCGCACTTATAAGTAAAGGTAAGACCATCATTTTTTATTAAATGTGCTTTTTTGTGTGCTACAGTTTGTATGTGTAAAGTTAAAGTTAAGTTAAAGTAGCAATGATTGTCACACACACACTAAGTGGGGTGAAATTTGTCCTCTGCATTTGACCCATCCCCTTGTTCACCCCCTGGGAGGTGAGGGGAGCAGTGGGCAGCAGCGGCGCCGCGCCCGGGGATAATTGTTGGTGATTTAACCCCCAATTCCAAGCCTTGATGCTGAGTGGCAAGCAGGGAAGAATGCTGGTATGAGCTTTTAAACATAACCCGTTAACTGCTGCCAATCAAATGGTGAATAAGATACTCTTTAGGGTTCATATGTTTGTAAATCTGACTGTGATGAATATATATATATATATATATATGTATATGTATGTGTGGGAAAAAATCACAAGACTATTTCATCTCTACAGGCCTGTTTCATGAGGGGGGGTACCCTCAATCGTCAGGAGATTTTAATGGGAGCATTCGCATACCATGGTTTATATAGGGCACAGAGTGGGTGGGTACAGGCTGGCCTAGGGGCGTGGTGATTGGCTCATGTGTTACCTAGGAGGTGTTTCCGTCTATGGCGGCATGCTGTTACAATTTCGCTGCGCTTGTTGAGGGATGACAGGTCTGGACGGTAAATAATAAACAGTTTCTCTTTCAAGCATAGGTTGCATCTTTTATTACCACTATTGTAAGGTGTGCTGGATGCAAGAATTTGCCATGTTATTGAATATTCAACATTATTGTCTTTGAGGTCCCAAATGTGTTTGCTGAGTTCTGTGGTATTTCGCAGGTTTTTGTTCCTGAAAGAAGCCTTGTGATTGTTCCATCTGGTTTTGAATTCTCCCTCGGTTAATCCTACATATGTGTCGGATGTGTTAATGTCCTTGCGTGTTACCTTAGATTGGTAGACAACTGATGTTTGTAAGCACCCCCCGTTGAGAGGGCAATCAGGTTTCTTTCGACAATTACATCCTTTGTTGGTTTTGGAGTCGTTCTGTCTGAGGGCCGACGGCTCATTTGCAATTGTTTTGTTGTGGTTTGAGATGATTTGTCGTATATTGTTCATGCAGCTGTAGCTCAATTTAATGTTGTTCTTGTTGAATACTTTTCTTAGGATGTTGTCTTTGGGAAAGTGTTTGTCAATCAGATTGAGGAATTTGTGTCCAATGTTCGTTGAGACGTTTTTGCTGTATGGGGGGTTGTACCAGATGATGTCGTTCCGTTTTCTGTTCTTTTTTGGCTGGTTTCCTGGCGTGGGTTCATAGGTGAGGGTGAAATTGTATCCGCTTTCATCAAGGGCTTTTTGGTACGGGGGGGTTGCTTGGTCAAATTCAGCTTTGCTAGATGACAGCATCGATAGCCTTTTATTGATTCCGGTAGGTATTCTTTTCGTGGTGGTGGGTGGGTGGTTGCTGTCATGGTGCACGTATTGGAGTGTTGTGTTGGGTTTCGTGAATGGTTGGTAGCTGTTATTTCTCAGGTTGAAAGTGACGTCAAGGAAGTTGACGGTTTGCTTGTTGGCTTCAATCGTGATCCGTAGGCCGTTCTCTTTGAAAATTTGGCATATGCGCTTCTTGGTATTCTCGCTGCTCCTTGGCGAGGCGCGACACACTGCCAGTCCGTCATCACGGTAAATACCAAGGTTCAGATTGAGGCTAGCGAGCTATATATATATATATATATATTTACACATATACAAAATCCAAAAGCAGTGAAATTGTCACATTGTGTAAATGGTAAATAAGAATAGAATTGGCTGATTGTCATTATATTTGCATATAACAAGATTAAGGACTCCAATTTTAAGGTGCGGTAGTGGAAACAAATGTGAAATAAAAATAAATCACATTAGTAATAAAGATAAAAAATGAGAATTGAAATAAATAGACTACTATCCAATAAAGACAATAAGCAATCCTGTACAATATACAAAAAAACTGTACAATATACAGAACAAAACAAGACTACTGGAGTAATAAAGTAATGACAATCAGTGTCGGACGTATTGCACTCAAAGGGTAATTTTGCACAGTAGGGTAGGATATTGCGGCATCAGTGTGTAAAGGATATCACCACATGGGCTCAGGAACACTTCAGAAACCCACTGTCAGTAACTACAGTTGGTCGCTACATCTGTAAGTGCAAGTTAAAACTCTACTACGCCTAAGCCACAGCCATTTATCAACAACACCCAGAAAGTATTTATTAGTTTATGGAATAAACAATGTGAATCTATTTCTGTATTCAAACATGTAAAAGTCATGATGATGAAAACTTATGACTCAGCAGAATCATTTCTTCATTATTGGTTAAAATGTTGTCAAATGAACATTTAGAAAGTTAATTGTTGTATTTGTGGATAAAGGGGGCATGTAGTATAAGTTTTTAACTACTTTCTGTTCCTTTTCTTTTATCATTTACTTTAATGTCTTTAATGTTTTATTTGCATTTTATTACTTTGTTGGATTTTGTCATGAATGAAATAAATAAACTGAACGGAATATTTCCCAGCTGACCTCCACTGACGGCTCACAATGAAACATGACCTCATCGGATCATTACACGCCACTGAACGTGTGTGTGTGTGTGTGTGCGTGTGTGTGTGTGTGTGTGTGTGTGTGTGTGTGTGTGTGTGTGTGTGTGTGTGTGTGTGTGTGTGTGTGTTCTTGTATTTCTAGCCTTCTTGAGACATGAAGAAGGAAAAGTATCTTCCATATGAGGAGGTGTGAACAAGTGATGACATAAATCAATAACATTGCATCTAATAGACAATAAAGTGCTCCCCCTCTGGTCAACATATGAAATAACAAGTGTTTTTAAGAAATGGAAATGCGCCACTTTCGGCCAAAATTAATTAAAAAAAATAAAAATAAATATGTATATAGAGACATACTGTAATAACTTGAAGTAAATAATGAAGATTAAAACAATTAATTAACTAAAAGCAGTCTTTTTCTCACAATGTGTCAACTTTTTTCTTATAAAATTGGGAACAATTTC
>NC_084553.2:4170950-4218450 GCF_033978685.3 Nerophis lumbriciformis
TTTTCAAAGTAAAAGTTGATTTTCAAGGTAAAAAATGATTTTCAAGGTAAAAGTTGATTTTCAAGGTAAAAAAATGATTTTCAAGGTAAAAGTTGATTTTCAAGGTAAAAAATGATTTTCAAGGTAAAAGTTGATTTTCAAGGTAAAAAATGATTTTCAAGGTAAAAGTTGATTTTCAAGGTAAAAGTTGATTTTCAAGATAAAAAATAATTTTCAAGGCAAAAAATTATTTTCAAAGTAAAAGTTGATTTTCAAGGCAAAAAATTATTTTCAAGGTAATAGTTGATTTTCAAGGTAAAAAATGATTTTCAAGGTAAAAGTTGATTTTCAAGGTAAAAGTTGATTTTCAAGGTAAAAGTTGATTTTCAAGATAAAAAATAATTTTCAAGGCAAAAAATGATTTTCAAAGTAAAAGTTGATTTTCAAGGCAAAAAAATATTTTCAAGGCAAAAAATTATTTTCAAAGTAAAAGTTGATTTTCAAGGCAAAAAATTATTTTCAAGGTAAAAGTTGATTTTCAAGGTAAAAAATGATTTTCAAGGTAAAAGTTGATTTTCAAGGTAAAAGTTGATTTTCAAGGTAAAAGTTGATTTTCAAGATAAAAAATAATTTTCAAGGCAAAAAATGATTTTCAAAGTAAAAGTTGATTTTCAAGGTAAAAAATGATTTTCAAGGTAAAAGTTGATTTTCAAGGTAAAAAAATGATTTTCAAGGTAAAAGTTGATTTTCAAGGTAAAAAATGATTTTCAAGGTAAAAGTTGATTTTCAAGGTAAAAGTTGATTTTCAAGGTAAAAGTTGATTTTCAAGATAAAAAATAATTTTCAAGGCAAAAAATTATTTTCAAAGTAAAAGTTGATTTTCAAGGCAAAAAATTATTTTCAAAGTAAAAGTTGATTTTCAAGGCAAAAAATTATTTTCAAGGCAAAAAATTATTTTCAAAGTAAAAGTTGATTTTCAAGGCAAAAAATTATTTTCAAGGTAATAGTTGATTTTCAAGGTAAAAAATGATTTTCAAGGTAAAAGTTGATTTTCAAGGTAAAAGTTGATTTTCAAGGTAAAAGTTGATTTTCAAGATAAAAAATAATTTTCAAGGCAAAAAATGATTTTCAAAGTAAAAGTTGATTTTCAAGGCAAAAAAATATTTTCAAGGCAAAAAATTATTTTCAAAGTAAAAGTTGATTTTCAAGGCAAAAAATTATTTTCAAGGTAAAAGTTGATTTTCAAGGTAAAAAATGATTTTCAAGGTAAAAGTTGATTTTCAAGGTAAAAGTTGATTTTCAAGGTAAAAGTTGATTTTCAAGATAAAAAATAATTTTCAAGGCAAAAAATGATTTTCAAAGTAAAAGTTGATTTTCAAGGTAAAAAATGATTTTCAAGGTAAAAGTTGATTTTCAAGGTAAAAAATGATTTTCAAGGTAAAAGTTGATTTTCAAGGTAAAAAATGATTTTCAAGGTAAAAGTTGATTTTCAAGGTAAAAGTTGATTTTCAAGGTAAAAGTTGATTTTCAAGATAAAAAATAATTTTCAAGGCAAAAAATTATTTTCAAAGTAAAAGTTGATTTTCAAGGCAAAAAATTATTTTCAAGGCAAAAAATTATTTTCAAAGTAAAAGTTGATTTTCAAGGCAAAAAATTATTTTCAAGGTAATAGTTGATTTTCAAGGTAAAAAATGATTTTCAAGGTAAAAGTTGATTTTCAAGGTAAAAGTTGATTTTCAAGGTAAAAGTTGATTTTCAAGGTAAAAGTTGATTTTCAAGATAAAAAATAATTTTCAAGGCAAAAAATGATTTTCAAAGTAAAAGTTGATTTTCAAGGCAAAAAAATATTTTCAAGGCAAAAAATTATTTTCAAAGTAAAAGTTGATTTTCAAGGCAAAAAATTATTTTCAAGGTAAAAGTTGATTTTCAAGGTAAAAAATGATTTTCAAGGTAAAAGTTGATTTTCAAGGTAAAAGTTGATTTTCAAGGTAAAAGTTGATTTTCAAGATAAAAAATAATTTTCAAGGCAAAAAATGATTTTCAAAGTAAAAGTTGATTTTCAAGGTAAAAAATGATTTTCAAGGTAAAAGTTGATTTTCAAGGTAAAAAAATGATTTTCAAGGTAAAAGTTGATTTTCAAGGTAAAAAATGATTTTCAAGGTAAAAGTTGATTTTCAAGGTAAAAAATGATTTTCAAGGTAAAAGTTGATTTTCAAGGTAAAAGTTGATTTTCAAGATAAAAAATAATTTTCAAGGCAAAAAATTATTTTCAAAGTAAAAGTTGATTTTCAAGGTAAAAAATGATTTTCAAGGTAAAAGTTGATTTTCAAGGTAAAAAAATGATTTTCAAGGTAAAAGTTGATTTTCAAGGTAAAAAATGATTTTCAAGGTAAAAGTTGATTTTCAAGGTAAAAAATGATTTTCAAGGTAAAAGTTGATTTTCAAGGTAAAAGTTGATTTTCAAGGTAAAAGTTGATTTTCAAGATAAAAAATAATTTTCAAGGCAAAAAATTATTTTCAAAGTAAAAGTTGATTTTCAAGGCAAAAAATTATTTTCAAAGTAAAAGTTGATTTTCAAGGCAAAAAATTATTTTCAAGGCAAAAAATTATTTTCAAAGTAAAAGTTGATTTTCAAGGCAAAAAATTATTTTCAAGGTAATAGTTGATTTTCAAGGTAAAAAATGATTTTCAAGGTAAAAGTTGATTTTCAAGGTAAAAGTTAATTTTCAAGGTAAAAGTTGATTTTCAAGATAAAAAATAATTTTCAAGGCAAAAAATGATTTTCAAAGTAAAAGTTGATTTTCAAGGCAAAAAAATATTTTCAAGGCAAAAAATTATTTTCAAAGTAAAAGTTGATTTTCAAGGCAAAAAATTATTTTCAAGGTAAAAGTTGATTTTCAAGGTAAAAAATGATTTTCAAGGTAAAAGTTGATTTTCAAGGTAAAAGTTGATTTTCAAGGTAAAAGTTGATTTTCAAGATAAAAAATAATTTTCAAGGCAAAAAATGATTTTCAAAGTAAAAGTTGATTTTCAAGGTAAAAAATGATTTTCAAGGTAAAAGTTGATTTTCAAGGTAAAAAAATGATTTTCAAGGTAAAAGTTGATTTTCAAGGTAAAAAATGATTTTCAAGGTAAAAGTTGATTTTCAAGGTAAAAAATGATTTTCAAGGTAAAAGTTGATTTTCAAGGTAAAAGTTGATTTTCAAGGTAAAAGTTGATTTTCAAGATAAAAAATAATTTTCAAGGCAAAAAATTATTTTCAAAGTAAAAGTTGATTTTCAAGGCAAAAAATTATTTTCAAGGCAAAAAATTATTTTCAAAGTAAAAGTTGATTTTCAAGGCAAAAAATTATTTTCAAGGTAATAGTTGATTTTCAAGGTAAAAAATGATTTTCAAGGTAAAAGTTGATTTTCAAGGTAAAAGTTGATTTTCAAGGTAAAAGTTGATTTTCAAGATAAAAAATAATTTTCAAGGCAAAAAATGATTTTCAAAGTAAAAGTTGATTTTCAAGGCAAAAAAATATTTTCAAGGCAAAAAATTATTTTCAAAGTAAAAGTTGATTTTCAAGGCAAAAAATTATTTTCAAGGTAAAAGTTGATTTTCAAGGTAAAAAATGATTTTCAAGGTAAAAGTTGATTTTCAAGGTAAAAGTTGATTTTCAAGGTAAAAGTTGATTTTCAAGGTAAAAGTTGATTTTCAAGATAAAAAATAATTTTCAAGGCAAAAAATGATTTTCAAAGTAAAAGTTGATTTTCAAGGTAAAAAATGATTTTCAAGGTAAAAGTTGATTTTCAAGGTAAAAAAATGATTTTCAAGGTAAAAGTTGATTTTCAAGGTAAAAAATGATTTTCAAGGTAAAAGTTGATTTTCAAGGTAAAAGTTGATTTTCAAGATAAAAAATAATTTTCAAGGCAAAAAATTATTTTCAAAGTAAAAGTTGATTTTCAAGGCAAAAAATTATTTTCAAGGCAAAAAATTATTTTCAAAGTAAAAGTTGATTTTCAAGGCAAAAAATTATTTTCAAGGTAATAGTTGATTTTCAAGGTAAAAAATGATTTTCAAGGTAAAAGTTGATTTTCAAGGTAAAAGTTGATTTTCAAGGTAAAAGTTGATTTTCAAGATAAAAAATAATTTTCAAGGCAAAAAATGATTTTCAAAGTAAAAGTTGATTTTCAAGGCAAAAAAATATTTTCAAGGCAAAAAATTATTTTCAAAGTAAAAGTTGATTTTCAAGGCAAAAAATTATTTTCAAGGTAAAAGTTGATTTTCAAGGTAAAAAATGATTTTCAAGGTAAAAGTTGATTTTCAAGGTAAAAGTTGATTTTCAAGGTAAAAGTTGATTTTCAAGATAAAAAATAATTTTCAAGGCAAAAAATGATTTTCAAAGTAAAAGTTGATTTTCAAGGTAAAAGTTGATTTTCAAGGTAAAAAAATGATTTTCAAGGTAAAAGTTGATTTTCAAGGTAAAAAATGATTTTCAAGGTAAAAGTTGATTTTCAAGGTAAAAAATGATTTTCAAGGTAAAAGTTGATTTTCAAGGTAAAAGTTGATTTTCAAGATAAAAAATAATTTTCAAGGCAAAAAATTATTTTCAAAGTAAAAGTTGATTTTCAAGGCAAAAAATTATTTTCAAGGCAAAAAATTATTTTCAAAGTAAAAGTTGATTTTCAAGGCAAAAAATTATTTTCAAGGTAATAGTTGATTTTCAAGGTAAAAAATGATTTTCAAGGTAAAAGTTGATTTTCAAGGTAAAAGTTGATTTTCAAGGTAAAAGTTGATTTTCAAGATAAAAAATAATTTTCAAGGCAAAAAATGATTTTCAAAGTAAAAGTTGATTTTCAAGGCAAAAAAATATTTTCAAGGCAAAAAATTATTTTCAAAGTAAAAGTTGATTTTCAAGGCAAAAAATTATTTTCAAGGTAAAAGTTGATTTTCAAGGTAAAAAATGATTTTCAAGGTAAAAAATGATTTTCAAGGTAGAAGTTGATTTTCAAGGTAAAAATTGATTTTTAAGGTAAAAAATGATTTTCAAGGCAAAAAAGGATTTTCAAGGCAAAAACTGATTTTCAAAGTAAAAGTTGATTTTCAAGGTAAAAAATAATTTTCAAGGTAAAAAATTATTTTCAAGGTAGAAGTTGATTTTCAAGGTAAAAGTTGATTTTCAAGGTAAAAAATGATTTTCAAGGTAAAAGTTGATTTTCAAGGTAAAAAATGATTTTCAAAGTAAAAGTTGATTTTCAAGGTAAAAGTTGATTTTCAAGGTAAAAGTTGATTTTCAAGGTAAAAAATGATTTTCAAGGTAGAAGTTGATTTTCAAGGTAAAAATTGATTTTTAAGGTAAAAAATGATTTTCAAGGTAAAAGTTGATTTTCAAGGTAAAAGTTGATTTTCAGGTAAAAGTTGATTTTCAAGATAAAAAATGATTTTCAAGGTAAAAAATGATTTTCAAGGTAAAAAATGATTTTCAAGGTAAAAAATGATTTTCAAGGTAAAAGTTGATTTTCAAGGTAAAAGTTGATTTTCAAGGTAAAAGTTGATTTTCAAGATAAAAAATGATTTTCAAGGTAAAAAATGATTTTCAAGGTAAAAAATGATTTTCAAGGCAAAAAATGATTTTCAAGGTAAAAGTTGATTTTCAAGGTAAAAGTTGATTTTCAAGGTAAAAAATGATTTTCAAAGTAAAAGTTGATTTTCAAGGTAAAAAATGATTTTCAAGGTAAAAAATGATTTTCAAGGTAAAAAATGATTTTCAAGGTAAAAGTTGATTTTCAAGGTAAAAGTTGATTTTCAAGGTAAAAAATGATTTTCAAGGTAAAAAATGATTTTCAAGGTAGAAGTTGATTTTCAAGGTAAAAATTGATTTTTAAGGTAAAAAATGATTTTCAAGGCAAAAAATGATTTTCAAGGCAAAAACTGATTTTCAAAGTAAAAGTTGATTTTCAAGGTAAAAAATAATTTTCAAGGTAAAAAATTATTTTCAAGGTAGAAGTTGATTTTCAAGGTAAAAGTTGATTTTCAAGGTAAAAAATCATTTTCAAGGTAAAAGTTGATTTTCAAGGTAAAAAATGATTTTCAAAGTAAAAGTTGATTTTCAAGGTAAAAGTTGATTTTCAAGGTAAAAGTTGATTTTCAAGGTAAAAAATGATTTTCAAGGTAAAAAATGATTTTCAAGGTAGAAGTTGATTTTCAAGGTAAAAATTGATTTTTAAGGTAAAAAATGATTTTCAAGGTAAAAGTTGATTTTCAAGGTAAAAGTTGATTTTCAAGGTAAAAAATGATTTTCAAGGTAAAAAATGATTTTCAAGGTAAAAAATGACTTTCAAGGTAGAAGTTGATTTTCAAGGTAAAAATTGATTTTCAAGGCAAAAAATGATTTTCAAGGTAAAAGTTGATTTTCAAGGTATAAAATGATTTTCAAGGCAAAAAATTATTTTCAAGGTAAAAAATGATTTTCAAGGTAGAAATTGATTTTCAAGGCAAAAAAATGATTTTCAAGGTAAAAGTTGATTTTCAAGGTAAAAAATGATTTTCAAGGCAAAAAATGATTTTTAAGGTAAAAGTTGATTTTCAAGGCAAAAAATAATTTTCAAGGTAAAAAATAATTTTCAAGGTAAAAAATTATTTTCAAGGTAAAAAAGCGATTTTTGTCGAGTAAAATGACCACTCTTTTCACAAAATTGCCCGAATGTTAAGCTTTTCTTGTAAAACTACGACTGTCATTGAGTAAAATTCCAACTTTTATCACAACATTGCACAAATGTTTGGTTTTTCTTGTGAAATTGTGACCTTTGTCTCAAATTGTCTCAACTCATTTTTCACAACAAGCTTTTTTATATTTGCATAGTATGTATATTTTATTCATGTTGTAAATACACTTCTTTATATATCTAGAAAGGCTGGTCCTAAAGAGGGAGGCATTTTTTTTCAGGTCTCAAGAATGTAACAAATTTTCAAAGTAAAAGTTGATTTTCAAGGCAAAAAATGATTTTCAAGGCAAAAAATGATTTTCAAAGTAAAAGTTGATTTTCAAGGCAAAAAATGATTTTCAAGACAAAAAATGATTTTCAAAGTAAAAGTTGATTTTCAAGGCAAAAAATGATTTTCAAGGTAAAAGTTGATTTTCAAGGTAAAAAATGATTTTCAAAGTAAAAGTTGATTTTCAAGGTAAAAAATGATTTTCAAGGTAAAAAATGATTTTCAAGGTAAAAGTTGATTTTCAAGGTAAAAAATGATTTTCAAGGTAAAAAATGATTTTCAAGGTAGAAGTTGATTTTCAAGGTAAAAGTTGATTTTCAAGGTAAAAAATTATCTTCAAGGCAAAAAATGATTTTCAAGGTAAAAGTTGATTTTCAAGGTAAAAAATGATTTTCAAGGTAAAAAATGATTTTCAAGGTAAAAGTTGATTTTCAAGGTAAAAGTTGATTTTCAAGGTAAAAAATGATTTTCAAGGTAAAAAATGATTTTCAAGGTAGAAGTTGATTTTCAAGGTAAAAGTTGATTTTCAAGGTAAAAAATTATCTTCAAGGCAAAAAATGATTTTCAAGGTAAAAGTTGATTTTCAAGGCAAAAAATAATTTTCAAGGTAAAAAATAATTTTCAAGGTAAAATATGATTTTCAAAGTAAAAGTTGATTTTCAAGGCAAAAAATGATTTTCAAGGTAAAAGTTGATTTTCAAGGTAAAAAATGATTTTCAAAGTAAAAGTTGATTTTCAAGGTAAAAAATGATTTTCAAGGTAAAAAATTATTTTCAAAGTAAAAGTTGATTTTCAAAGTAAAAAATTATTTTCAAGGTAAAAAAATGTTTTCAAGGTAAAAGTTGATTTTCAAGGTAAAAATTGATTTTCAAGGTAAAGGTTGATTTTCAAGGTAAAATATGATTTTCAAAGTAAAAGTTGATTTTCAAGGCAAAAAATTATTTTTAAGGTAAAAGTTGATTTTCAAGGCAAAAAATGATTTTCAAGGTAAAAAAAATGATTTTCAAGGTAAAAAATTATTTTCAAAGTAAAAGTTGATTTTCAAAGTAAAAAATGATTTTCAAGGTAAAAAAATATTTTCAAGGTAAAAGTTGATTTTCAAGGTAAAAATTGATTTTCAAGGTAAAAGTTGATTTTCAAGGTAAAATATGATTTTCAAAGTAAAAGTTGATTTTCAAGGCAAAAAATGATTTTCAAGGTAAAAGTTGATTTTCAAGGCAAAAAAATTATTTTCAAGGTAAAAGTTGATTTTCAAGGTAAAAAATTATTTTCAAAGTAAAAGTTGATTTTCAAGGTAAAAAATGATTTTCAAGGTAAAAATATATTTTCAAGGTAAAAAAATATTTTCAAGGTAAAAGTTGATTTTTAAGGTAAAAGTTGATTTTCAAGGTAAAAAATTATTTCCAAGGCAAAAAATGATTTTCAAGGTAAAAAAAAATTTTCAAGGTAAAAAATAATTTTCAAGGTAAAAGTTGATTTTCAAGGTAAAAAATTATCTTCAAGGCAAAAAATGATTTTCAAGGTAAAAGTTGATTTTCAAGGCAAAAAATAATTTTCAAGGTAAAAGTTGATTTTCAAGGCAAAAAAAATTTTTCAAAGTAAAAAATAATTTTCAAGGTAAAAAACTATTTTCAAGGTAAATAATAATTTCCAAGGTAAAAAGGGATTTTTGTGGAGTAAAATGACCACTCTTTTCATAAAATTGCCCGAATGTTAAGCTTTTCTTGTAAAATTACGACTGTCATTGAGTAAAATTCCAACTTTTATCACAACATTGCACAAATGTTCGGTTTTTCTTGTGAAATTGTGACCTTTGTCTCAAATTGTCTCAACTCATTTTTCACAACAAGCTTTTTTATATTTGCATAGTATGTATATTTTATTCATGTTGTAAATACACTTCTTTATATATCTAGAAAGGCTGGTCCTAAAGAGGGAGGCATTTTTTTATATGTGCATAGTATGTATATATTATTCATGTTGTAAATACACTTCTTTATATATCTAGAAAGGCTGGTCCTAAAGAGGGAGGCATTTTTTTTCAGGTCTCAAGAATGTAACACATACAAGTAAAAGTTGATTTTCAAGGCAAAAAAATGATTTTCAAGGCAAAAATTTATTTTCAAAGTAAAAGTTGATTTTCAAGGCAAAAAATGATTTTCAAGGCAAAAAATGATTTTCAAAGTAAAAGTTGATTTTCAAGGCAAAAAATGATTTTCAAGGTAAAAGTTGATTTTCAAGGTAAAGAATGATTTTCAAGGTAAAAGTTGATTTTCAAGGTAAAAAATGATTTTCAAAGTAAAAGTTAATTTTCAAGGTAAAAGTTGATTTTCAAGGTAAAAGTTGATTTTCAAGATAAAAAATAATTTTCAAGGCAAAAAATGATTTTCAAAGTAAAAGTTGATTTTCAAGGCAAAAAATTATTTTCAAGGCAAAAAATTATTTTCAAAGTAAAAGTTGATTTTCAAGGCAAAAAATTATTTTCAAAGTAAAAGTTGATTTTCAAGGTAAAAAATTATTTTCAAGGTAAAATATGATTTTCAAAGTAAAAGTTGATTTTCAAGGCAAAAAATTATTTTTAAGGTAAAAGTTGATTTTCAAGGCAAAAAATGATTTTCAAGGTAAAAGTTGATTTTCAAGGTAAAAAATGATTTTCAAAGTAAAAGTTGATTTTCAAGGTAAAAAATGATTTTCAAGGTAAAAGTTGATTTTCAAGGTAAAAATGATTTTCAAGGCAAAAAATGATTTTCAAGGTAAAAGTTGATTTTCAAGGTAAAAAATGATTTTCAAGGTAAAAAATGATTTTCAAGGTAAAAGTTGATTTTCAAGGTAAAAGTTGATTTTCAAGGTAAAAATTGATTTTCAAGGTAAAGGTTGATTTTCAAGGTAAAATATGATTTTCAAAGTAAAAGTTGATTTTCAAGGCAAAAAATTAATTTTAAGGTAAAAGTTGATTTTCAAGGCAAAAAATTATTTTCAAGGTAAAAGTTGATTTTCAAGGTAAAAAATTATTTTCAAAGTAAAAGTTGATTTTCAAGGTAAAAAATGATTTTCAAGGTAAAAAATTATTTTCAAGGTAAAAAATTATTTTCAAGGTAAAAAATGATTTTCAAAGTAAAAGTTGATTTTCAAGGTAAAAAATGATTTTCAAGGTAAAAAATGATTTTCAAGGTAAAAGTTGATTTTCAAGGTAAAAAATGATTTTCAAGGTAAAAGTTGATTTTCAAGGCAAAAAATAATTTTCAAGGTAAAAAATTATTTTCAAGGTAAAAAATTATTTCCAAGGTAAAAAGGGATTTTTGTCGAGTAAAATGACCACTCTTTTCATAAAATTGCCCGAATGTTAAGCTTTTCTTGTAAAACTACGACTGTTATTGAGTAAAATTCATTCATTCATTTGCACAAATTTTTCTTGTGAAATTGTGACCTTTGTCTCAAATTGTCTCAACTCATTTTTCACAACAAGCTTTTTTATATGTGCATAGTATGTATATATTATTCATGTTGTAAATACACTTCTTTATATATCTAGAAAGGCTGGTCCTAAAGAGGGAGGCATTTTTTTTCAGGTCTCAAGAATGTAACAAATTTTCAAAGTAAAAGTTGATTTTCAAGGCAAAAAATGATTTTCAAAGTAAAAGTTGATTTTCAAGGCAAAAAATTATTTTCAAGACAAAAAATTATTTTCAAAGTAAAAGTTGATTTTCAAGGCAAAAAATTATTTTCAAGGTAAAAGTTGATTTTCAAGGTAAAAAATTATTTTCAAGGTAAAAGTTGATTTTCAAGGTAAAAGTTGATTTTCAAGATAAAAAATCATTTTCAAGGCAAAATATGATTTTCAAAGTAAAAGTTGATTTTCAAGGCAAAAAATGATTTTCAAGGTAAAAGTTGATTTTCAAAGTAAAAGTTGATTTTCAAAGTAAAAAATTATTTTCAAAGTAAAAGTTGATTTTCAAGGCAAAAAATAATTTTCAAGGCAAAAAATTATTTTCAAAGTAAAAGTTGATTTTCAAGGCAAAAAATTATTTTCAAGGTAAAAGTTGATTTTCAAGGTAAAAAATGATTTTCAAGGTAAAAGTTGATTTTCAAGGTAAAAAAGGATTTTCAAGGTAAAAAAATATTTTCAAGGTAAAAGTTGATTTTTAAGGTAAAAGTTGATTTTCAAGGTAAAAAATGATTTCCAAGGCAAAAAAATGATTTTCAAGGTAAAAAATAATTTTCAAGGTAAAAAATAATTTTCAAGGTAAAAGTTGATTTTCAAGGTAAAAAATTATCTTCAAGGCAAAAAATTATTTTCAAGGTAAAAGTTGATTTTCAAGGCAAAAAATAATTTTCAAGGTAAAAAATTATTTTCAAGGTAAAAAATTATTTTCAAGGTAAAAAATTATTTCCAAGGTAAAAAGGGATTTTTGTCGAGTAAAATGACCACTCTTTTCATAAAATTGCCCGAATGTTAAGCTTTTCTTGTAAAACTACGACTGTTATTGAGTAAAATTCATTCATTCATTTGCACAAATTTTTCTTGTGAAATTGTGACCTTTGTCTCAATTGTCTCAACTCATTTTTCACAACAAGCTTTTTTTATATTTGCATAGTATGTATATATTATTCATGTTGTAAATACACTTCTTTATATATCTAGAAAGGCTGGTCCTAAAGAGGGAGGCATTTTTTTTCAGGTCTCAAGAATGCAACAAATACAAGAGTGTGTGTGTGTGTGTGTGTGTGTGTGTGTGTGTGTGTGTGTGCTGTGATGTATTTGTTTACGTGGATGTAGTATTTTGGCGCTCCCGTCCTGGCGCCACACTGAGGCCAGTGTTAGTGTTCCACAAAGATCTGCTCTCTTTGTCAGGGCCTCCTTGCTGGACAGGGGGGGGGGGGGCCTCAAAGTTAATTGTGCTTTCTGCTGCAACTTAACTCCTTGAAATGTAGCGTGCGTGTGTGTGTGTGTGTGTGTGTGTGTGTGTGTGTGTGTGTGTGTGTGTGTGTGTGTGTGTGTGTGCGTGTGTGTGTGTGTGTGTGTGTGTGTGTGCGTGTGTGTGAATGTTTCTGTCGACGCTCTGCTTTTGGAAATGTTGACTTCCTGGGCGTTGACAGCGATCCACCTGTTGGATTACGACACTGAAAAGGTCAACATGGTCAACATTTTGAGCAGAAAGGACAGGAAAGGAAAAGAGGACGATGGACTTTCTCGCTGCCGCGTGAACACTTACTCAAAATTGTTGTCAAGAAGAAGATTGGACCAGGAAGGAAAGGGCTTGGGCTACAACTACTAAGTAATAATACGGGATACAAGTACTACATGTTCTAAGTAATAATACGAGATACAAGTACTACAAGTACTAAGTAATAATACGGGATACAAGTACTACAAGTACTAAGTAATAATACGGGATACAAGTACTACATGTACTAAGTAATATTACAGGATACAAGTACTACAAGTACTAAGTAATAATGTGTGGTTCTCCGTGTTTTTACATTTTGATTTCTATTTATTGTTTTAATTGGTTTTACCCTTTAAAATAGTTTTTAATCACATTTATTTTTATATTGTTTTTATATTTATTTATTTTATTATTTTTTTGTTTTTATTCAAGTCAGTGGTGGAGTTAAGGATAATATTTAAATATTGTTTTTAATATTGTTGTGCAGCATTTTAGAAACATTAAATGTGCTATACAAATAAAGTGGATTGGATTGGATTACATATCAACATACCAGGCAAAATTAGAGCGTAAAATAACATAAGATAATGTAACACAGTGTAACATAACGCTGCATATCGTAACATTGCATTGTGTAACCTTGCGTAACGTTGCGCGGCGGAACACAGCATAGAGTAGCATAACGTAACAAAACGTTGCATTGCGTAACGTTACATTGTGCAATGTTGCGTTACGTAGCACGACGTGACGTAACATAGCATAATGTAGCGTAACGTAAATATAGTTAGAGTCATTTAACGCAAGAAACATAGTGTAACGTAACATGAGTAACAGTGTACCGAAACATAACATAACTGCTATAGCGTAACGTAACATAAGTAACAGTGTAACACAAGTAACAGTGTGACGTAACATAAGTATCATAGCGTAATGTAACATAAGTAACATAGCGTAACATAACATAAGTAACATAGTGTAGCGTAACATAGTATAATGTAGCGTAACGTAAATATAGTTAGTGTAATGTAACGTAAGTAACATAGTGTAACGTAGCATAAGTAACAGTGTAACGAAACATAACATAACTACTATAGTGTAACGTAACATAAGTAACAGTGTAACATGACATAAGTAACATAATGTAGCGTAACATAAGTAACATAGTGTAGCGTAACATAAGTAACAGTGTAACATGACATAAGTAACATAGTGTAATGTAACATAGCATAATGTAGCGTAACGTAAATATAGTTAGTGTAATGTAACGTAAGTAACATAGTGTAACGTAACATAAGTAACAGTGTAACGAAACACAACATAACTACTATAGCGTAACGTAACATAAGTAACAGTGTAACATGACATAAGTAACATAATGTAGCGTAACATAAGTAACAGTGTAACACGACATAAGTAGCATAGTGTAATGTAACATAGCATAATGTAGCGTAACGTAAATATAGTTAGTGTAATGTAACGTAAGTAACATAGTGTAACGTAACATAAGTAACAGTGTAACGAAACACA
Organism: Nerophis lumbriciformis; assembly: GCF_033978685.3. Classification (NCBI taxonomy): domain Eukaryota; kingdom Metazoa; phylum Chordata; class Actinopteri; order Syngnathiformes; family Syngnathidae; genus Nerophis; species Nerophis lumbriciformis. The sequence continues at coordinate 4,184,600 of NC_084553.2, forward strand.
ACATAACTACTATAGCGTAACGTAACATAAGTAACAGTGTAACATGACATAAGTAACATAATGTAGCGTAACATAAGTAACAGTGTAACACGACATAAGTAGCATAGTGTAATGTAACATAGCATAATGTAGCGTAACGTAAATATAGTTAGTGTAATGTAACGTAAGTAACATAGTGTAACGTAACATAAGTAACAGTGTAACGAAACATAACATAACTACTATAGCGTAACGCAACATAAGTAACAGTGTAACATGACATAAGTAACATAATGTAGCGTAACATAAGTAACAGTGTAACACAACATAAGTAGCATAGTGTAATGTAACATAGCATAATGTAGCGTAACGTAAATATAGTTAGTGTAATGTAACGTAAGTAACATAGTGTAACGTAACATAAGTAACAGTGTAACGAAACATAACATAACTACTATAGCGTAACGCAACATAAGTAACAGTGTAACATGACATAAGTAACATAATGTAGCGTAACATAAGTAACAGTGTAACACAACATAAGTAGCATAGTGTAATGTAACATAGCATAATGTAGCGTAACGTAAATATAGTTAGTGTAATGTAACGTAAGTAACATAGTGTAACGTAACATAAGTAACAGTGTAACGAAACGTAACACAACTACTATAGTGTAACGTAACATAAGTAACAGTGTAACATAACATAAGTAACATAGTGTAGCGTAACATAAGTAACAGTGTAACATGACATAAGTAACATAGTGTAATGTAACGTAACATCAGTAACATAGCATAACATAACATAAAATAACATAAGTAACAGTGTAACGTAACATAGCGTAACGTAAGATAGCGTAACGTAACATAGCGTAACGTAGCAGGGTAATGTAACGTAACATAAGTGGCATAGCATAACATAACATAAGTAACATAGTTGTTGTGTTTACTGAGGGGAGGTGACGGCAAACAGACACCAATTATTTATTATATATATAGTCAATATATATATATACATATATATATATATAAATAATAATAAACAATACTACTGAACTAAGGAAATGGAGTGTGAACTAGAATACAAGAGTGTGTGGTGTAAGACTATGTGTGTAGTTAACTGAAGTGAGTGTTACCAACGTGTTGAACGAGATACGAGGAAGTCCATGGGGCAGGCAGGTTATCCGGGGCGAGAGAGAGGCGTCGGAATCCAGGGGCGAGCAAGAGGTTGAGGAACGAAGGAAGCAATCAGAGTCCAGAGGGCGATCCAGGGGGAAAATGAGACGCACAGCTCACTTTCCAGGCGACGGAGGCTACTGCGGGGACACGGGAGAAGACAAGGGACAAATCAAGGCACGGAGAGGAAACACGAATATAGCATAAAGCTTGTTGCTTACGGTACACCATGAGAAAGCTAAGTTCCCGCGCCGATCCTTGGGTCCACTGGTCCTTTATTGAGCTTGCCCTCATCAGACCCAGGAGTGTAGATTGCCGGTGAGTGATTGCAGCTATAGCTCTTGTCTCACAGTAGGTGTACTGTCACCAACTGTCACATCACTCCCTGACTTATTTGGACTTTTTTGCTGTTTTCCTGTGTGTAGTGTTTTACTTCTTGTCTTGCCCTCCTATTTTGGTGGCTTTTCCCGTTTTGTTGGTATTTTCCTGTAGCAGTTTCATGTCTTCCTTTGAGCGATATTTCTCACATCTACTTTGTTTTAGCAACCAAGAATATTTCAGTTGTTTTTATCCTCCTTTGTGGGGACATTGTCGATTGTCATGTCATGTACGGATGTACTTTGTGGACGCCATCTGCTCCACAGTAAGTCTTTGCTGTCGTCCAGCATTCTGTTTTTGTTTACTTTGTAGCCAGTTCAGTTTTAGTTTCTTTTCGCATAGCCTTCCCTAAGCTTCAATGCCTTTTCTTAGCGGCACTCGCCTTTTGTTTATTGTTGGTTTAAGTGTTAGACACTTTTTTACCTGCACACTGCCTCCCGCATTTTGTGATCATGACAAGCCATGTTTCCCACATCTACAAAGCAATTAGCTACCTGCTGCCACCTACTGATATGGAAGAGTATTACACGGTTACTCTGCCGAGCTCTGGACAGCACCAACACTCAACAACAACACATCATTTGCAGACTATAACTATATATATATATATATATATATATATACAACACAACACAACACTCCAATACGTGCACCATGACAGCAACCACCCACCCACCACCACGAAAAGAATACCTACCGGAATTAATAAAAGACTATCGATGCTGTCATCTAGCAAAGCTGAATTTGACCAAGCAACCCCCCCGTACCAAAAAGCCCTTGATGAAAGCGGATACAATTTCACCCTCACCTATGAACCCACGCCAGGAAACCAACCAAAAAAGAACAGAAAACGAAACGACATCATCTGGTACAACCCCCCATACAGCAAAAACGTCTCAACTAACATTGGACACAAATTCCTCAATCTGATTGACAAACACTTCCCCAAAGGCAACACCCTAAGAAAAGTATTCAACAAGAACAACATTAAATTGAGCTACAGCTGTATGAACAATATACGACAAATCATCTCAAACCACAACAAAACAATTGCAAATTAGCCGTCGGCCCTTGGACAGAGCGACCCCAAAACCAACAAAGGCTGCAACTGTCGAAAGAAACCTGATTGCCCTCTCAACGGGGGGTGCTTACAAACATCAGTTGTCTACCAATCTAAGGTAACACGCAAGGACATTAACACATCCGACACATATGTAGGATTAACCGAGGGAGAGTTCAAAACCAGATGGAACAATCACAAGGCTTCTTTCAGGAACCAAAACCTGCGAAATACCACAGAACTCAGCAAACACATTTGGGACCTCAAAGACAATAAATAACGTTGAATATTCAATAACATGGCAAATTCTTGCATCCAGCACACCTTACAATAGTGGTAATAAAAGATGCAACCTATGCTTGAAAGAGAAACTGTTTATTATTTACCGTCCAGACCTGTCATCCCTCAACAAGCGCAGCGAAATTGTATCAGCATGCCGCCACAGACGGAAACACCTCCTAGGTAACACATGAGCCAATCACCACGCCCCTACGCCAGCCTGCACCCACCCACTCTGTGCCCTATATAAACCATGGTATGTGAATGCTCCCATTAAAATCTCCTGATGATTGAGGGAACCCCCCTCATGAAACAGGCCTGTAGAGATGAAATAGTCTTGTGAATTTTTTTCCCACACATACATATATATATATATATATATATATATATATATATATATATATATATATATATATATATATATATATATATATATATATATATATATATATATACATACATATTTTTAACCAGATGATAATCTGGATCAGCACCAACATCAAATTACTTCTTTATATCCCATTTTTGACATTTACTGAAACTTTCATGCAAAACCACTTAGAACTTTTTTGAGCTACGTTGCTAAGTAACCGATGCACGTGTTGGAAGCAGAGAGGAAGGTCTCAGGTGAGTCCTCACCTGACCAGCTCAGGTGACAAAAACAGCAAGCAGAGACCTGCGACTCACACCATGGCTCATTTGCATAAATATTAGCACAGACACCATACTATTAGGAACACAGTCACCACAATGTGTCATAATAAACTGTAAAAAAACAACAGCAAACTGAGCACAACAACGCATAATAATAATAATATAAGTATGATAAATATGTATTTGACTAAGTTTAAAAGTAATACAAATAATATATGTATGATAATTATGATAAATATGTATTTAACTGCGTTTAAAAGTAATACAAGTAATAAAATAATATGTGTATGATAAATATGTATTTGACTGCGTTTAAAAGTAATAAAAGTAATAATAATAATATATGTATGATAAATATGTATTTGACTGCGTGTAAAAGTAATAAAAGTAATAATAATAATATATGTATGATAAATATGTATTTGCGTTTAAAAGTAATAATAATAATATATGTATGATAAATATGTATTTGCGTTTAAACGTAATAATAATAATATATGTATGATAAATATGTATTTGCGTTTAAAAGTAATGAAAGTAATAATAATAATATATGTATGATAAATATGTATTTGTGTTTAAAAGTAATAAAAGTAATAATAATAATATATGTATGATAAATATGTATTTGCGTTTAAAAGTAATAAAAGTAATAATTATAATATATGTATGATAAATATGTATTTGACTGCGTGTAAAAGTAATAAAAGTAATAATAATAATATATGTATAATAAATTTGTATTTGACTGCGTTTAAAAGTAATAATAATAATATATGTATGATAAATATGTATTTGACTGCGTGTAAAAGTAATAAAAGTAATATAAGTATGATAAATATGTATTTGCGTTTAAAAGTAATACAAATAATATTTTTATGATAAATATGTATTTGACTGCGTTTAAAAGTAATAAAAGTAATAAAAATAATATATGTATGATAAATATGTATTTGCGTTTAAAAGTAATAAAAGTAATAATAATAATATATGTATGATAAATATGTATTTGACTGCGTTTAAAAGTAATAAAAGTAATACATTTAATATTTTTATAATAAATATGTATTTGACTGCGTTTAAAAGTAATACAAATAATATATGTATGATAAACATGATAAATATGTATTTGACTGCGTTTAAAAGTAATAAAAGTAATAATAATATTACATGTATGATAAATATGTATTTGACTAAGTTTAAAAGTAATACAAGTAATAAAATAATATGTGTTTGATAAATATGTATTTGACTGCGTTTAAAAGTAATAAAAGTAATACAAATAATATTTTTATGATAAATATGTATTTGACTGCGTTTAAAAGTAATAAAAGTAATAAAAATAATATATGTATGATAAATATGTATTTGCGTTTAAAAGTAATAAAAGTAATACAAATAATATTTTTATGATAAATATGTATTTGACTGCGTGTAAAAGTAATAAAAGTAATAATAATAATATATGTATGATAAATATGTATTTGCGTTTAAAAGTAATAATAATAATATATGTATGATAAATATGTATTTGCGTTCAAAAGTAATAATAATAATATATGTATGATAAATATGTATTTGCGTTTAAATGTAATAAAAGTAATAATAATAATATATGTATGATAAATATGTATTTGCGTTTAAAAGTAATAAAAGTAATAATAATAATATATGTATGATAAATATGCATTTGACTGTGTGTAAAAGTAATAAAAGTAATAAAAATAACATATATATGATAAATATGTATTTGACTGCGTTTAAAAGTAATAAAAGTAATAAAAATAATATAAGTATGATAAATATGTATTTGACTGCGTTTAAAAGTAATACAAATAATATATGTATGATAATTATGATAAATATGTATTTGACTGCGTTTAAAAGTAATAAAAGTAATACAAATAATATAAGTATGATAAATATGTATTTGACTGCGTTTAAAAGTAATAAAAGTAATACAAATAATATTTTTATGATAAATATGTATTTGACTGCATTGAAAGTAATAAAAGTAATAAAAATAATATATGTATGATAAATATGTATTTGATTGCGTTTAAAAGTAATAAAAGTAATACAAGTAATATAAGTATGATAAATATGTATTTGACTGCGTTTAAAAGTAATAAAAGTAATACAAATAATATTTTTATGATAAATATGTATTTGACTGCGTGTAAAAGTAATAAAAGTAATAATAATAATATATGTATGATAAATATGTATTTGACTGCGTGTAAAAGTAATAAAAGTAATAAAAATAATATACGTGTGATAAATATGTATTTGCGTTTAAAAGTAATAATAATAATATATGTATGATAAATATGTATTTGCGTTTAAATGTAATAAAAGTAATAATAATAATATATGTATGATAAATATGTATTTGCGTTTAAAAGTAATAAAAGTAATAATAATAATATATGTATGATAAATATGTATTTGACTGTGTGTAAAAGTAATAAAAGTAATAAAAATAACATATATATGATAAATATGTATTTGACTGCGTTTAAAAGTAATAAAAGTAATAAAAATAATATAAGTATGATAAATATGTATTTGACTGCGTTTAAAAGTAATAAAAGTAATAATAATAATATATGTATGATAAATATGTATTTGACTGCGTTTAAAAGTAATAAAAGTAATACAAATAATATAAGTATGATAAATATGTATTTGACTGCGTTTAAAAGTAATAAAAGTAATACAAATAATATTTTTATGATAAATATGTATTTGACTGTGTTTAAAAGTAATTAAAGTAATAAAAATAATATATGTATGATAAATATGTATTTGACTGCGTGTAAAAGTAATAAAAGTAATAATAATAATAATATATGTATGATAAATATGTATTTGCATTTAAAAGTAATAAAAGTAATAATAATAATATATGTATGATAAATATGTATTTGACTGCGTTTAAAAGTAATAAAAGTAATACAAATAATATTTTTATAATAAATATGTATTTGACTGCGTTTAAAAGTAATACAAATAATATATGTATGATAATTATGATAAATATGTATTTGACTGCGTTTAAAAGTAATAAAAGTAATAAAATAATATGTGTATGATAAATATGTATTTGACTGCGTTTAAAAGTAATAAAAGTAATACAAATAATATATGTATGATAATTATGATAAATATGTATTTGACTGCGTTTAAAAGTAATAAAAGTAATAAAATAATATGTGTATGATAAATATGTATTTGACTGCGTTTAAAAGTAATAAAAGTAATACTAATAATATATGTATGATAAATATGTATTTGACTGCGTTGAAAGTAATAAAAGTAATATTAATAAAAATAATATATGTATGATAAATATGTATTCGATTGCGTTTAAAAGTAATAAAAGTAATACAAATAATATAAGTATGATAAATATGTATTTGACTGTGTTCAAAAGTAATAAAAGTAATACAAATAATATTTTTATGATAAATATGTTTTTGATTGCGTTTAAAAGTAATAAAATTAATACAAATAATATTTTTATGATAAATATGTATTTGACTGCGTTTAAAAATAATAAAAGTAATACAAATAATATTTTTATGATCAATATGTATTTGACTGCGTTTAAAAGTAATAAAAGTAATAAAAATAATATATGTATGATAAATATGTATTTGACTGCGTTGAAAGTAATAAAAGTAATATTATAATAATAATATGTGTATGATAAATATGTATTCGATTGCGTTTAAAAGTAAAAAAAGTAATACAAATAATATAAGTATGATAAATATGTATTTGACTGTGTTCAAAAGTAATAAAAGTAATACAAATAATATTCTTATGATAAATATGTATTTGACTGCGTTTAAAAGTAATAAAAGTAATAATAATAATATATATATGATAAATATGTATTTGACTGCGTTTAAAAGTAATAATAATAATATATGTATGATAAATATGTATTTGACTGCGTTTAAAAGTAATAAAAGTAATACAAATAATATTTTTATGATAAATATGTATTTGACTGCGTTTAAAAGTAATAAAAGTAATAAAAATAATATATGTATGATAAATATGTATTTGACTGCATTGAAAGTAATACAAGTAATATTATAATAATAATATATGTATAATAAATATGTATTCGATTGCGTTTAAAAGTAATAAAAGTAATACAAATAATATATATATGATAAATATGTATTTGACTGCGTTTAAAAGTAATAAAAGTAATACAAATAATATAAGTATGATAAATATGTATTTGACTGTGTTTAAAAGTAATAAAAGTAATACAAATAATATAAGTATGATAAATATGTATTTGACTGCGTTTAAAAGTAATACAAATAATATATGTATGATAAACATGATAAATATGTATTTGACTGCATTTAAAAGTAATAAAAGTAATACAAATAATATTTCTATGATAAATATGTATTTGACTACGTTTAAAAGTAATTAAAGTAATAAAAATAATATATGTATGATAAATATGTATTTGACTGCGTGTAAAAGTAATAAAAGTAATAATAATAATATATGTATAATAAATATGTATTTGACTGCGTGTAAAAGTAATAAAAGTAATAATAATAATATATGTATGATAAATATGTATTTGACTGCGTTTAAAAGTAATAAAAGTAATATTATAATAATAATATATGTATGATAAATATGTATTCGATTGCGTTTAAAAGTAATAAAAGTAATAAAAATAATATATGTATGATAAATATGTATTTGACTGCGTTTAAAAGTAAAAAAAGTAATACAAATAATATAAGTATGATAAATATGTATTTGCGTTTAAAAGTAATAATAATAATATATGTATGATAAATATGTATTTGCGTTTAAAAGTAATAATAATAATATATGTATGATAAATATGTATTTGCGTTTAAAAGTAATAAAAGTAATAATAATAATATATGTATGATAAATATGTATTTGCGTTTAAAAGTAATAATAATAATATATGTATGATAAATATGTATTTGCGTTTAAAAGTAATAAAAGTAATAATAATAATATATGTATGATAAATATGTATTTGACTGCGTGTAAAAGTAATAAAAGTAATAATAATAATATATGTATGATAAATATGTATTTGCGTTTAAAAGTAATAATAATAATATATGTATGATAAATATGTATTTGCGTTTAAAAGTAATAATAATAATATATGTATGATAAATATGTATTTGCGTTTAAACGTAATAATAATAATATATGTATGATAAATATGTATTTGCGTTTAAAAGTAATGAAAGTAATAATAATAATATATGTATGATAAATATGTATTTGTGTTTAAAAGTAATAAAAGTAATAATTATAATATATGTATGATAAATATGTATTTGACTGCGTGTAAAAGTAATAAAAGTAATAATAATAATATATGTATAATAAATTTGTATTTGACTGCGTTTAAAAGTAATAATAATAATATATGTATGATAAATATGTATTTGACTGCGTGTAAAAGTAATAAAAGTAATATAAGTATGATAAATATGTATTTGCGTTTAAAAGTAATACAAATAATATTTTTATGATAAATATGTATTTGACTGCGTTTAAAAGTAATAAAAGTAATAAAAATAATATATGTATGATAAATATGTATTTGCGTTTAAAAGTAATAAAAGTAATAATAATAATATATGTATGATAAATATGTATTTGACTGTGTGTAAAAGTAATAAAAGTAATACAAATAATATATGTATGATAAATATGTATTTGACTGCGTTTAAAAGTAATAAAAGTAATACATTTAATATTTTTATAATAAATATGTATTTGACTGCGTTTAAAAGTAATACAAATAATATATGTATGATAAACATGATAAATATGTATTTGACTGCGTTTAAAAGTAATAAAAGTAATAATAATATTACATGTATGATAAATATGTATTTGACTAAGTTTAAAAGTAATACAAGTAATAAAATAATATGTGTTTGATAAATATGTATTTGACTGCGTTTAAAAGTAATAAAAGTAATACAAATAATATTTTTATGATAAATATGTATTTGACTGCGTTTAAAAGTAATAAAAGTAATAAAAATAATATATGTATGATAAATATGTATTTGACTGCGTTTAAAAGTAAAAAAAGTAATACAAATAATATAAGTATGATAAATATGTATTTGCGTTTAAAAGTAATAATAATAATATATGTATGATAAATATGTATTTGCGTTTAAAAGTAATAATAATAATATATGTATGATAAATATGTATTTGCGTTTAAAAGTAATAAAAGTAATAATAATAATATATGTATGATAAATATGTATTTGCGTTTAAAAGTAATAATAATAATATATGTATGATAAATATGTATTTGCGTTTAAAAGTAATAAAAGTAATACAAATAATATAAGTATGATAAATATGTATTTGACTGCGTTTAAAAGTAATAAAAGTAATAAAAATAATATATGTATGATAAATATGTATTTGACTGCGTGTAAAAGTAATAAAAGTAATAATAATAATATATGTATGATAAATATGTATTTGCGTTTAAAAGTAATAATAATAATATATGTATGATAAATATGTATTTGCGTTTAAAAGTAATAAAAGTAATAATAATAATATATGTATGATAAATGTGTATTTGCGTTTAAAAGTAATAAAAGTAATACAAATAATATAAGTATAATAAATATGTATTTGACTGCGTTTAAAAGTAATAAAAGTAATACAAATAATATTTTTATGATAAATATGTATTTGACTGCGTTTAAAAGTAATAAAAGTAATAAAAATAATATATGTATGATAAATATGTATTTGACTGCGTGTAAAAGTAATAAAAGTAATAATAATAATATATGTATAATAAATATGTATTTGACTGCATTTAAAAGTAATAATAATAATACATGTATGATAAATATGTATTTGACTGCGTTTAAAAGTAAGAAAAGTAATACAAATAATATATGTATGATAAATATGTATTTGACTGCGTGTAAAAGTAATAAAAGTAATAATAATAATATATGTATGAAAAATATGTATTTGACTGCGTGTAAAAGTAATAAAAGTAATAATAATAATATATGTATGATAAATATGTATTTGACTGCGTGTAAAAGTAATAAAAGTAATAATAATAATATATGTATGATAAATATGTATTTGACTGCGTGTAAAAGTAATAAAAGAAATAATAATAATATATGTATGATAAATATGTATTTGACTGCGTTTAAAAGTAATAAAAGTAATAAAAATAATATATGTATGATAAATATGTATTTGACTGCGTGTAAAAGTAATACAAGTAATAATAATAATATATATATGATAAATATGTATTTGACTGCGTGTAAAAGTAATAAAAGTAATAATAATAATATATGTATGATAAATATGTATTTGACTGCGTGTAAAAGTAATAAAAGTAATAAAAGTAATAATAATAATATATGTATGATAAATATGTATTTGACTGCGTGTAAAAGTAATAAAAGAAATAATAATAATATATGTATGATAAATATGTATTTGCGTTTAAAAGTAATAATAATAATATATGTATGATAAATATGTATTTGCGTTTAAAAGTAATAATAATAATATATGTATGATAAATATGTATTTGCGTTTAAAAGTAATAAAAGTAATAATAATAATATATGTATGATAAATATGTATTTGCGTTTAAAAGTAATAAAAGTAATAATAATAATATATGTATGATAAATATGTATTTGCGTTTAAAAGTAATAAAAGTAATACAAATAATATAAGTATGATAAATATGTATTTGACTGCGTTTAAAAGTAATAAAAGTAATAAAAATAATATATGTATGATAAATATGTATTTGACTGCGTGTAAAAGTAATACAAGTAATAATAATAATATATGTATGATAAATATGTATTTGCGTTTAAAAGTAATAATAATAATATATGTATGATAAATATGTATTTGCGTTTAAAAGTAATAAAAGTAATAATAATAATATATGTATGATAAATGTGTATTTGCGTTTAAAAGTAGTAAAAGTAATACAAATAATATAAGTATAATAAATATGTATTTGACTGCGTTTAAAAGTAATAAAAGTAATAAAAATAATATATGTATGATAAATATGTATTTGACTGCGTTTAAAAGTAATAATAATAATATATGTATGATAAATATGTATTTGACTGCGTGTAAAAGTAATAAAAGTAATAATAATAATATATGTATAATAAATATGTATTTGACTGCATTTAAAAGTAATAATAATAATATATGTATGATAAATATGTATTTGACTGCGTTTAAAAGTAAGAAAAGTAATACAAATAATATATGTATGATAAATATGTATTTGACTGCGTGTAAAAGTAATAAAAGTAATATTAATAATATATGTATGATAAATATGTATTTGACTGCGTGTAAAAGTAATAAAAGTAATAAAAGTAATAATAATAATATATGTATGATAAATATGTATTTGACTGCGTTTAAAAGTAATAAAAGTAATAAAAATAATATATGTATGATAAATATGTATTTGACTGCGTGTAAAAGTAATAAAAGTAATAATAATAATATATGTATGATAAATATGTATTTGACTGCGTGTAAAAGTAATAAAAGTAATAATAATAATATATGTATGAAAAATATGTATTTGACTGTGTGTAAAAGTAATAAAAGTAATAATAATAATATATGTATGATAAATATGTATTTGACTGCGTGTAAAAGTAATAAAAGTAATAAAAGTAATAATAATAATATATGTATGATAAATATGTATTTGACTGCGTGTAAAAGTAATAAAAGTAATAAAAGTAATAATAATAATATATGTATGATAAATATGTATTTGACTGCGTGTAAAAGTAATAAAAGAAATAATAATAATATATGTATGATAAATATGTATTTGACTGCGTTTAAAAGTAATAATAATAATATATGTATGATAAATATGTATTTGCGTTTAAAAGTAATAATAATAATATATGTATGATAAATATGTATTTGCGTTTAAAAGTAATAATAATAATATATGTATGATAAATATGTATTTGCGTTTAAAAGTAATAAAAGTAATAATAATAATATATGTATGATAAATATGTATTTGCGTTTAAAAGTAATAATAATAATATATGTATGATAAATATGTATTTGCGTTTAAAAGTAATAATAATAATATATGTATGATAAATATGTATTTGCGTTTAAAAGTAATAAAAGTAATATATGTATGATAAATATGTATTTGCGTTTAAAAGTAATAAAAGTAATAAAAATAATATATGTATGATAAATATGTATTTGACTGCGTTTAAAAGTAATAATAATAATATATGTATGATAAATATGTATTTGCGTTTAAAAGTAATAATAATAATATATGTATGATGAATATGTATTTGCGTTTAAAAGTAATAAAAGCAATAATAATAATATATGTATGATAAATATGTATTTGACTGCGTTTAAAAGTAATAAAAGTAATAATAATAATATATGTATGATAAATATGTATTTGCGTTTAAATGTAATAAAAGTAATAATAATAATATATGTATGATAAATATGTATTTGCGTTTAAAAGTAATAAAAGTAATAATAATAATATATGTATGATAAATATGTATTTGCGTTTAAAAGTAATAAAAGTAATACAAATAATATAAGTATGATAAATATGTATTTGACTGCGTTTAAAAGTAATAAAAGTAATAAAAATAATATATGTATGATAAATATGTATTTGACTGCGTGTAAAAGTAATAAAAGTAATAATAATAATATATGTATGATAAATATGTATTTGCGTTTAAAAGTAATAAAAGTAATAATAATAATATATGTATGATAAATATGTATTTGCGTTTAAAAGTAATAAAAGTAATAATAATAATATATGTATGATAAATGTGTATTTGCGTTTAAAAGTAATAAAAGTAATACAAATAATATAAGTATAATAAATATGTATTTGACTGCGTTTAAAAGTAATAAAAGTAATACAAATAATATTTTTATGATAAATATGTATTTGACTGCGTGTAAAAGTAATAAAAGTAATAATAATAATATATGTATAATAAATATGTATTTGACTGCGTGTAAAAGTAATAAAAGTAATAATAATAATATATGTATAATAAATATGTATTTGACTGCGTGTAAAAGTAATAAAAGCAATAATAATAATATATGTATAATAAATATGTATTTGACTGCATTTAAAAGTAATAATAATAATATATGTATGATAAATATGTATTTGACTGCGTTTAAAAGTAAGAAAAGTAATACAAATAATATATGTATGATAAATATGTATTTGACTGCGTGTAAAAGTAATAAAAGTAATAATAATAATATATATATGATAAATATGTATTTGACTGCGTGTAAAAGTAATAAAAGTAATAAAAGTAATAATAATAATATATGTATGATAAATATGTATTTGACTGCGTGTAAAAGTAATAAAAGAAATAATAATAATATATGTATGATAAATATGTATTTGACTGCGTGTAAAAGTAATAAAAGAAATAATAATAATATATGTATGATAAATATGTATTTGCGTTTAAAAGTAATAATAATAATATATGTATGATAAATATGTATTTGCGTTTAAAAGTAATAATAATAATATAAGTATGATAAATATGTATTTGCGTTTAAAAGTAATAAAGTAATAATAATAATATATGTATGATAAATATGTATTTGCGTTTAAAAGTAATAAAAGTAATAATAATAATATATGTATGATAAATATGTATTTGCGTTTAAAAGTAATAAAAGTAATAATAATAATATATGTATGATAAATATGTATTTGCGTTTAAAAGGAGGCTGCGTGCAGGTCACGTGATGCCATTTGTTGCTTCAATCCGAGAAGGTACGCGTCCCGGCTTCACTGCGCATGCGCCAGTCCGCATCAGTGCGGGGTGGACAAACAGGAGCGCGCTTCTCGCTTCCAGTGGCCAGTCAGTCGCGTGGACGTGGACGTGGACGCGGACGTGGACGTGGACGTGGTCGCGGAGATGGGGGACGAGGGGAAGAGGAAGAAGGACAAAAAGTCGTCCAAGGACGACAGAGTCACTCTGAAGAAGGAAATCGGACTTTGGAGCGCGTGCGCGATCATCATCGGTGAGTTCTGCAACGCAACAATGTTGAGAAGGTGAACATGTTGTCGATCAACTGCGGCCGCCAACTTGCAGCTTTTACGCACAAAAAGGTGCGTTTGGACGCGCCCTGACTGCGTGGCACCCAGTGAAGTGTTGCATCACCTACACAACTTGTGTTGCATCACCTACATGCTACACAACTTGTGTGTAGACGTGGCTCCATCTTTCTTTCCCCCCCACCCTCCGATCGACTTGGAACTTTGTTCCACTTCCAGAAAGTGTGCGTGAAATACGCGTACGTGCGTGCGTGCGTGCGTGCGTGCGTGTGTGTGCGCGCGCGTGTGTGTGTGTGTGTGTGTGAACGTCAGAGGGGATGCTTTAAAGTGCAGGAAGTGACTGCTTTGCTGGGAGTCTTGTTACAATACACACACTATAGTACACTATAGTACACTATACAGGCCCGGCCCTAACCAATCTGGCGCCCTAGGCAAGATTTTAGGTGGCGCCCCCCCCCACATTTTTTTTTTTACTTACAACTATACCTAATATATAAAGGGGTGGAAAAGTGACTATTACCTGCAGGGCAAACATTAGCTAACCAGAAGGCAATAACAATGTAAACAAAAAACACCTGCTTAAAAGATCTAATACAAATGTCCCTGAGGAATGTAAGGTGGGAGTACTGTAATTACCTAACGTTACATTATTATTTTCCATAACAATTTAGCCCCCTCCACAATATTAACCCGACGTTAAAACAGAACTCGCTATTTATTGATTAGCAATTGCCGAATCATGTAACATTAGCTTAATGCTAAAAAGCCAAGTTACTATCACATTCTGTAACAGACAAATCATTTCATGTAGGCTAACGTTACCTACCTGCTACCTCTTGTCTTTTTCTCGTTTCTCCTCCTCTTCTTTTCTCTTTTTTCTTCCCTGGGCACCTGACAGTTTTGGCCGTTTTGACATCTTGTGTTGATTTTTTGATGTGGTGACGTCCAAAAAGAGTCATGATACGGGAAGGGAGGGGGCGCCATATGTATACTATAGTACACTACACACACTATAGTACACTATATGTACACTATATGTATACTATATGACACTACACACACTATAGTACAATACACACACTATAGTACACTATAGTACACTATATGTATACTATAGTACACTACACACACTATAGTACACCATATGTATACTATAGTACACTACACACACTATAGTACACCATATGTATACTATAGTACACTACACACACTATAGTACACTATATGTATACTATAGTACACTATATGTATACTATATGACACTACACACACTATAGTACAATACACACACTATAGTACACTATAGTACACTATATGTATACTATAGTACACTACACACACTATAGTACACCATATGTATACTATAGTACACTACACACACTATAGTACACCATATGTATACTATAGTACACTACACACACTATAGTACACTATATGTATACTATAGTACACTATATGTATACTATATGACACTACACACACTATAGTACAATACACACACTATAGTACACTATAGTACACTATATGTATACTATAGTACACTACACACACTATAGTACACCATATGTATACTATTGTACACTACACACACTATAGTACAATACACACACTATAGTACACTATATGTATACTATAGTACACTACACACACTATAGTACACCATATGTATACTATAGTACACTATATGTATACTATATGACACACTATAGTACACTCAATGTATACTATAGTAAACTATATGTATACTATAGTACACTACACACACTATAGTACACCATATGTATACTATAGTACACTACACACACTTTAGTACACCATATGTATACTATAGTACACTACACACAACCCTATAGTACACCATATGTATACTATAGTACACCACAGCCACTATAGTACACCATATATATACTATAGTACACTACACACAACCCTATAGTACACCATATGTATACTATAGTACACTACACACACTATAGTACACCATATGTATACTATAGTACACTACGCACACTATAGTACACTATATGTATACTATAGTACACCACATGTATACTATAGTACACAAATAAAGGGTTGAAGAAAGTAGCTTACATCAGCAGTACTCATGTATGTAACAACATCATTAATATTACTAATACAAATACTGTCAAAAGTGTCCAATGATGTATTGCAGCAATAAATGTAAGGATTGTTGACATTTAATACACACAAAGTACACACCATGTACTAAGGATTGTTGACATTTAATACACACAAAGTACACACCATGTACTAAGGATTGTTGACATTTAATACACACAAAGTACACACCATGTACTAAGTATTGTTGACATTTAATACACAAGAAGTACACACCATGTACTAAGGATTGTTGACATTTAATACACAAGAAGTACACACTATGCTGCTAAAACTGTCAAAGGTCAAAGACAGAATTCTGAAGAATTTAAACAAAAAGAAGAGAATTCGTATTTTTGCTGGTGTATTTTTGATCAGGCACTAATTGGACGCCCTGGTGACAGAAAAGAGGTCCTTGCATCATTGAATGTTTACAGTGTTCTGGAATAACAGTTGGGTTAAAAGATGGCTATTTTTAGCTGCAAATATCCAGAATATTCTGAACTTTGAGGACGTGCGACATAACCTAAACATTCATCCAGGATCTTCATGTTTCACACGTGTTGCCTTCACTGACACCTCCGTAAAACTGTAAACTTGAACTCCGGGGCGGCGCGTGATGCCTTTGAGGCTTTGGGAAAAGAAATGTGAGGCAGGCTCACATGGTTCATTCCACAAGTTCCTTGCAGAGAGACTGTCATGTTGCTGCGGCTGGATGTGGGAGGCGGAGCCTACTGGGCTCCTGCAGGGGGAACAATGGTGTCAGTTTTCTTCAGCTATTTCACACTGGAAAGAACTCGCTCGCTCGCGTGCTAACTTGGCCCGTCGATGGCGTTGGCTTCTCTGGACTGATAGGACAACGTGATTGATGTTTTTTTTCATAAAGTAAAACAAAAAATGTCAATTAGCGTTGCATGATAGACTCATATTAGGAGCGATGACGTCATGCTAGATTCATATTAGGAGCGATGACGTCATGCTAGATTCGTATTAGGAGCGATGACGTCATGCTAGATTCATATTAGGAGCGATGACGTCATGCTAGATTCATATTAGGAGCGATGACGTCATTATAGATTCATATTAGGAGCGATGACGTCATTATAGATTCATATTAGGAGCCATGACGTCATGCTAGATTCATATTAGGAGCGATGACGTCATTATAGATTCATATTAGGAGCGATGACGTCATGCTAGATTCATATTAGGAGCGATGACGTCATGATAGATTCATATTAGGAGCGATGACGTCATGATAGATTCATATTAGGAGCGATGACGTCATGCTGGATTCATATTAGGAGCGATGACGTCATAATAGATTCATATTAGGAGCGATGACGTCAGGCTGGATTCATATTAGGAGCGATGACGTCATGATGGATTCATATTAGGAGCGATGACGTCATGCTGGATTCATATTAGGAGCGATGACGTCATGATAGATTCATATTAGGAGCGATGACGTCATGCTAGATTCATATTAGGAGCGATGATGTCTTGATAGATTCATATTAGGAGCGATGATGTCATGCTAGATTCATATTAGGAGCGATGACGTCATGCTAGATTCATATTAGGAGCGATGACGTCATGCTAGATTCATATTAGGAGCGATGACGTCATGATAGATTCATATTAGGAGCGATGACGTCATGATAGATCCATATTAGGAACGATGACGTCATGATAGATTCATATTAGGAGCGATGACGTCATGCTAGATTCATATTAGGAGCGATGACGTCATGATAGATTCATATTAGGAGAGATGACATCATGATGGATTCATATTAGGAGCGATGACGTCATGACAGATTCATACTAGGAGCGATGACGTCATGATAGATTCATATTAGGAGCGATTACGTCATGCTAAATTCATATTAGGAGCGATGACGTCATAATGGATTCATATTAGGAGCGATGACGTCATGCTAGATTCATATTAGGAGCGACGACGTCATGCTAGATTCATATTAGGAGCGATGACGTCATGATAGATTCATATTATAGGCGATGACGTCATGCTAGATTCATATTAGGAGCGATGACGTCATGATAGATTCATATTAGGAGCGATGACGTCATGATAGATTCATATTAGGAGCGATGACGTCATGATAGATTCATATTAGGAGCGATGACGTCATGATAGATTCATATTAGGAGCGATGACGTCATGATAGATTCATATTAGGAGCGATGACGTCATGCTAGATTCATATTAGGAGCAACGACGTCATGCTAGATTCATATTAGGAGCCATGACGTCATGCTAGATTCATATTAGGAGCGACGACGTCATGCTAGATTCATATTAGGAGCGATGACGTCATGATAGATTCATATTAGGAGCGATGACGTCATGATAGATTCATATTAGGAGCGATGACGTCATGCTAGATTCATATTAGGAGCGATGACGTCATGCTAGATTCATATTAGGAGCGATGACGTCATGATAGATTCATATTAGGGGCGATGACGTCATGATAGATTCATATTAGGAGCGATGACGTCATGATAGATTCATATTAGGAACGATGACGTCATGATAGATTCATATTAGGAGCGATGACGTCATGATAGATTCATATTAGGAGCGATGACGTCATGATAGATTCATATTAGGAGCGATGACGTCATGATGGATTCATATTCGGAGCGATGACGTCATGATAGATTCATATTAGGAGCGATGACGTCATGATGGATTCATATTCGGAGCGATGACGTCATGATAGATTCATATTAGGAGCGATGATGTCATCATAGATTCATATTAGGAGCGATGACGTCATGATAGATTCATATTAGGAGCGATGACGTCATGATGGATTCATATTAGGAGCGATGACGTCATGCTAGATTCATATTAGGAGCGATGACGTCATGATGGATTCATATTAGGAGCGATGACGTCATGATGGATTCATATTAGGAGCGATGACGTCATGCTAGATTCATATTAGGAGCGATGACGTCATGATAGATTCATATTAGGAGCGATGACGTCATGATAGATTCATATTAGGAGCGATGACGTCATGATAGATTCATATTAGGAGCGATGACGTCATGCTAGATTCATATTAGGAGCGATGACGTCATTATAGATTCATATTAGGAGCGATGACGTCATGATAGATTCATATTAGGAGCGATGACGTCATGATAGATTCATATTAGGAGCGATGACGTCATGATAGATTCATATTAGGAGCGATGACGTCATGATAGATTCATATTAGGAGCGATGACGTCATGATAGATTCATATTAGGAGCGATGACGTCATGATAGATTCATATTAGGAGCGATGACGTCATGATAGATTCATATTAGGAGCGATGACGTCATGATAGATTCATATTAGGAGCGATGACGTCATGATAGATTCATATTAGGAGCGATGACGTCATGATAGATTCATATTAGGAGCGATGACGTCATGATAGATTCATATTAGGAGCGATGACGTCATGATAGATTCATATTAAGAGCGATGACGTCATGCTAGATTCATATTAGGAGCGATGACGTCATGATGGATTCATATTAGGAGCGATGACGTCATTGTCATGATGTGTGTGACAGTGTTTGGGTTGTTTCTTCCTGTTTGGCGCTCTTATTTATCTTCCACTTCCTGTTCTGGTGTCGTCCACACCTGCTCTTGATTAGTGAGCAGAGGACTCACCTGTATAGATGGGATGTTCCCAAACGAGTCGAGTCTTTTGAACGGCTCTTTTAAGCGAACGACTAAAACCGAGTCGCATTCGTTCATTTGGGAGCTTTTTTTTATGCACCCGGACTAAAAAAAATTATTTTTAAAAATTATTTTTATATTCAAATATTTTTGTCAATTTTTTTTATTTAATTTGGTTACTTTTTTTGGTTTTGTTTGGATTGTTCTGATGTAAGTGAAGCGTACAAACACTAGGCAGGGCAGTGACATTTTTTTTTATTATGTCCTCATTTTTATCCTAATTTTATTTACACTTTTACATACATACATGCACATTGTATTCCTGCTTATTATTTGTGCTCCGATGACTTTTTTTGCTCACTCTTGGCATTCTCTCGATGAGCTTCAAGAGGTAGTCACCTGAAATGGTTTTCACTTCCACAGGTGTGCTTGAAGCTCATGGAGAGAATGCCAAGAGTGTGCAAAGAGTGGCTATTTTGAAGAAACTAGAATATAAAACATGTTTTCAGTTATTTTTTTTGTTAAGTACATATAACTCCACATGTGTTCATTCATAGTTGTGATGTGACAATCTACAATGTAAATAGTTAGGAAAATAAAGAACACGCATTGAATGAGAAGGTTTGTCCAAACTTTTGTCCTGTATTGTATGTATATATATATTTTTCACTGCGTGCTTATAAATGTGTATTA
This sequence comes from Nerophis lumbriciformis, assembly GCF_033978685.3. NCBI lineage: Eukaryota > Metazoa > Chordata > Actinopteri > Syngnathiformes > Syngnathidae > Nerophis > Nerophis lumbriciformis. The sequence continues at coordinate 4,205,859 of NC_084553.2, forward strand.
GGGTTGTACGGTATACCGGCATACCTGCCAACTACTCCGGTTTTCCCGTAATTCGTACGGTTTTCATCAACCTATTCCGGGTTACGGTTGCAGTGATAAAAAATACGGTTTTTCATTAATTAAAAAAAAAAAAGGGTGAAAACTACGCGAATTGCACCTCGTGCAGACAAGATTTTTCGATCGGACACGGAGGAATTAGCGATGTAAAAGACCACGTTGGGACAAAAAAAACACAAGTCTAATGCCGTTGCTAGCGATACAAGTGGAAAACTTTCAACGTTTTTCGTCGCCCAAACAGATTCTTTGGATGTGATGAATGCCGAAGTTTTATTTACGGAGGCAATAATTGAGCATGGACTTCCAATCGCACTGGCTGATCACATGGGACAGTTACATGTTTGTAATGCAACCTTTAAAAATCATTACGCGGTGATCGCGGTCCCAAAAATAAACTTTTCTTGCATGATAATGTCCAGAAAAACTCGCTTTATATTACTATAGAGTCCTTTTAACGAATGAGTTTGATGGTTTATCACAAACCTTAAATGAAAGAAGTCCTTTGTTCTCCTGCACCATGCATGCGCTTTGGCCTTGCTTCGTGTTTGGTGCGCAATTGTACTGTTAAAAGTGTTTATACTATTTATGCTTTCAAGTCCAAGTTGAAGAAATCGTGTTAAATGTTGACAGCATAACTACCAAAATACAGAAGTATGTCCTTCATATTTTTGCAGTGCTATTTCTGTTGAAAAGTTCAAATGATTACATTAGAGATGTGATGTGCCACTTTTCAAGTGTCTGATGGCTTCAATTAATTTTCATTATTTTTTCATATTTTGAATTCTTTTGAAAGGCTTACAAAAAAACTACATTTGAATTGTAATTCCATGCTATTGACAGGACTATTAATTTTAATGAAGTTAGCTTACCATGTTTGCAGTGTGATAATTGTGATAGAAATGTGAATTTTAGGCACAGAATATTTTTTACAATTGAACAAGGCAGTAGATTATACAAGCTTGGACAGAAAGTTAATAATGACACCAATTTTTTTTTTTTTAATGGAATTGTTTAGTACTGTTTTACCATTTGTTTACTGTAAAAAGTGTTTATACTTTCAATGAACAAATTGAAGTCTTGTGAAAGGTTGACAGGATAACTGGCATTAACTGTCAAAATAATTTCAAACTATTGAAGTTAGCTTACAGAATAAACATGTCAATCAACCCATATGATTTTTGCTGTAATATTTTTGTTTTGAAAAGTCACTGTGACTGATAGAAAAGTGATGGTTTTAGCAACATTTTAACCTGTCTGAATGCTAATAATCATTTTGCGTCGGGGGGCGAAGCCCTGAATCCTCCACCAGGACTTTGTCCTGGACCTACCGGGGCCTGCGGCCCTTGGACCCTGGCTGCTAGGTTTTTCTGATTTCAAAAGTTGGCAGGTATGAGAAAGTAATACTAAGTGAATATCTGTTTTTGGCCTTAAAAATAAACCTTTTACCTAGTACTATAATTAAATTGATTAAATCATGATTGTCAATGAACTCTCCCAAAATAACAGAAACCACATCAAGCTTCATAAACAAACCAATCCTTAAACACATTTTTTCAACTTCCACCCAAAAGGAAGACACAATATGACAATACCAAAACAAACGCAGGGTGGATTCAGACTCCTGACAACAAAATGGGCAGTCATCTGACTCTGTCATATTCCATAATTTTAACATTTTCCCCGTGGGTAAGAAGTTATAAATAATTTTAATTTGAAAATAACGATTTTGCACATCAATAGTAGTTTTATAGATTAGTTTGAATATGGCATCCCACGGCAACGGGCAGTCAAAAAAAGTCCTCCCATTTTCCAAATGTGTTGTATGGGGCAGCCTTTTAAAGATTTCTTTATTAAATAAAACTTATATATTTTTCTATTTATTTTAGTTCCTTTTTGCCAACTCGAATTTCTTATTAGAGGTTTACAAACTAATAATTTAGTAGTTCCATAATTAATTATTTGTTTCCATCTTTTCCCAATGACTCCAGTTAGTTGATTAAATGAAAAGCTTGTATATTGTATATTGTATAAATTGTATATTGTATAAATGAAAAGCTTGTATAAATGAATAAAAGCTTGTATAAATGAAAATGAAAAAATAAATAATAATAATAATAATAATAATAATAATAATAATAATAATATAATAATAATAATAATAATAATAATAATAATAATAATAATAATAATAATAAATAAATGAAAAAAGCTTGTATAAATGAAAAGCTTGTATATTGTATATTGTATATTGTATATAAAATAATTAATTATTTGTTTCCATCTTTTCCCAATGACTCCAGTTAGTTGGTTGAATGAAAAGCTTGAACAAGCATCACCATACATAGTTCTAAATTCTTCACAATATGACACAATATGTTACTGCATACGTCAGCAGACTACTTAGGAGTCTTTGTTTGTTTACTTACTGCTAAAAAACAAGTTGTCTAGTATGTTCACTATTTTATTTAAGGACTAAATGACAATAATAAACATATGTTTCATGTACACTAAGATTTTTTTGTTCAAATAAAGCCAATAATGGCATTTTTTTTGGTCCCCTTTATCAGGCCCGGCCCTAACCAATCTGGCGCCCTAGGCAAGATTTTAGGTGGCGCCCCCCCACATCGGCAGTGAAGTGTATATACTCACAAGAAACCGAATAGCTTTGTCTTTGACCTTTTTTTTTTTTACTTACAACTATATCTAATATATAAAGGGGTGGAAAAGTGACTATTACCTGCAGGGCAAACATTAGCTAACCAGAAGGCAATAACAATGTAAACAAAAAACACCTGCTTAAAAGATCTAATACAATTGTCCCTAACGTTACATTATTATTTTCCATAACAATTTAGCCCCCTCCACAATATTAACCCGACGTTAAAACAGATTATAGATTAGCAATTGCCGAATCATGTAACATTAGCTTAATGCTAAAAAGCCAGGTTACTATCACATTCTGTAACAGACAAATCATTTCATGTAGGCTAACGTTACCTACCTGCTACCTCTGTCTTTTCTCGTTTCTCCTCCTCTTCTTTTCTCTTTTTTCTTCCCTGGGCACCTGACAGTTTTGGCCGTTTTGACATCTTGTGTTGATTTTTGGATGTGGTGACGTCCAAAAAGAGTCATGATACGGGAAGGGAGGGGCGCATTTTAATTAACGTGGGATTATTTTTTGTATTTAGAAATAATAGTACCAACTTTTTTTTTTTTTTTTTTTTTCTCCAACATTTGTGGCACTGGCGTGGCGCCCCCTGGTGGACGGCGCCCTTAGCATTTGCCTATACGGCCTATGCCACGGGCCGGCCCTGCCCAGAACAAAAGGGGGGAGAGAGTTGTTTTGGGTTGGTGCACTACTTGTAAGTGTATCTTGTGTTTTTTATGTTGATTTAATTAAAAAAAGAAAGAAAAAAAAAATTATTTCTTGTGCGGCCCGATACAAATCGATCCACGGACCAGTACCGGGCCGCGGCCCGGTGGTTGGGGACCACTGAGGTAAACAACCAACAGTATGTCAGAAAGCTAGCTAAAACGGTACACATATTCATAATATAGTATACATTTTAACTGACCTTTATTTGACTATTTTTGTCTTTTTTTAGGTGGCTAAAATACGCGGTGCTGCTGACCGCCGTCTAACGTTACGTGTGATATATTGACTAACGTAACCCTGCTTAAAAAAAAATCACTGAACAAAAAGTATGAATAAGGTAGTGAACTGCAACAGATTCCCGTGTTTGCAATAACGTTATAACGTTAGCAGTGAGTTTACAGCCTCACTGATTTAACTACACAGCAAATAAAAGTCACGTTACTTAGCCAATAAACGTTATCTTACATTCAAAACTTACCCTTCTTTGTGCAACTTCAAATGCCGGACGAAGTTGGAAGTTGTTGCCTCTCCATCAGTCATTTTGGAACCGCATGTGTTGCATACTGCAGAACCGTTTTGTGTTGACCACCTCGCAATTTTTATACCCAAACAAAATGATTTTAGGTATCATTTTTTGTTCACTGGCGTGTGGTTTGGACATGTCTTCTTCGTTGGTTGTCCTGCAATTTGATTGGATGAATGCTGTGTGATGAAAACAAAGTAGATGTAATTTGATTGGCTGTTGTACTGAGAGCACACCAGCTGACACACGCAACGCTGATAGACAAGTACACAATGCAAAATACGGAGCGCTCCCGAATAACTTTTTTCATCTTTGGGTTTTGGGGAAAGTAGCAAGTCGTGTCAATTCAAAAGGCTCAAGTCCAAGTGAAGTCACAAGTCATTGATGTTCAAGTCGAAGTCGAGTTGCAAGTCTTTTTACATTTTGTCAAGTCGAGTCTAAAGTCATCAAATTCATGACTCGAGTCTGACCCGAGTCCAAGTCATGTGACTCGAGTCCACACCTCTGCTGCATACGTCAGCAGACTACTTAAGAGTCTTTGTTTGTTTACTTACTACTAAAGGACAAGTTGTCTAGTATGTTCACTATTTTATTTAAGGACTAAATGACAATAATAAACATATGTTTCATGTACCCTAAGATTTTTTTGTTCAAATAAAGCCAATAATGGCATTTTTTTTTGGTCCCCTTTATGTAGAAAAGTAGGCTATTTTGGTACCGGTACCGGTACCAAAATATTAGTATCAGGACAACACTAATGTGTATATATTTATATACACATGGAGACTGAGCTTCACACAAGTAGACCAAAGCAGTTGAACCACTTTGGAGTTCCCCCTCAGGCAGGGAGGTGTGGGTGTGGGTGTGGGTGGAGGTGTGGGTGTGTGCAGGTGGTTTTGGTTCAAGCCTGAACATTTCTCAGTACTGGTTTGGTAAGTTGACACCGAAGCAGACTGCAGGTGGGCTCCGGAGACGTGGGCCCAGCTCTTGTCAGACTTCCACAGACACGTCCACTGCAGGGGACGTATGACTCATGCGTCGGCGGCACCCAAAAATGTGTGACATAACAAATGTTGCGTAAGCGTCTCACCGCGGCCGCCACAATGGAAGATGAACACGCTCGCTGGGGCCGCATCGTTAGTGGACGCTCACAGCTGATGACCTTTGTGGTCATGGCGTGCACCGCGTCCTCCTTCCTATTGGATCACAGGCGCCCATTAGTTGCTTCTTGTGCACGGGTGTTGTTGAGGGACAGTTTGCAAAAAGACGCCCGAGGCAAGAAGAAACATTTATCGTCTATTGGTTCCCAAACGCTTCTCACCAAGTCCCAGAGGTGGGACCGAGTCATTGTTTTGCAAGTCTCAAGTCTTTGCCCTCAAGTCCCGAGTCAAGACAGGCAAGTCCCGAGTCAAGTCCAGAGTCAAAACTGGAAAGTCTCAGGTCAAGTCCCAAGTCCTGCATTTTGAGTTTCGAGTCCTTTCAAGTCCTTTTACCCACAGACTAATATATTTACACAGATTGTGTATGCTTTTTAGCGATAGGGTTAGGGTTAGGGTTAGGGTTAGGGGTTAGGTTTAGGGTTAGGGTTGTGTTAGGGTTAGGATTTGGGTTTGTGTTAGGATTATGGTTTAGCGTTAGTGTTAGGGTTAGAGGGTTAGGGCTAGATTTGTGTTAGGGTTGGGTTATGGTTAGGGTTAGGGTTGGGTTAAGGGTTAGGTTTAGGGTTAGGGTTGTGTTAGGGTTAGGATTTGGGTTTGTGTTAGGATTATGGTTTAGCGTTAGTGTTAGGGATAGAGGGTTAGGGTTAGAGTTGTGTTAGGGTTAGGGTTGTATTAGGGTTAGGGTTGTGTTAGGGTTAGGGTTAGGGGTTAGGTTTAGGGTTAGGGTTAGGGTTAGGGTTAGGATTATGGTTTAGCGTTAGTGTTAGGGTTAGAGGGTTAGGGTTAGAGTTGTGTTAGGGTTGGGTTAGGGTTAGGGTTAGGGTTGGGTAAGGGGTTAGGTTTAAGGTTAGGGTTGTGTTAGGGTTAGGATTTGGGTTTGTGTTAGGATTATGGTTTAGCGTTAGGGTTAGGGTTAGTGTTGTGTTAGGGTTAGGGTTGGGTTAGGGGTTAGGTTTAGGGTTAGGGTTGTGTTAGGGTTAGGATTTGGGTTTGTGTTAGGATTATGGTTTAGCGTTAGTGTTAGGGTTAGAGGGTTAGGGTTAGAGTTGTGTTAGGGTTAGGGTTGGGTTAGGGTTAGGGTTAGGGTTAGGGTTGGGTTAGGGGTTAGGTTTAGGGTTAGGGTTGTGTTAGGGTTAGGATTTGGGTTTGTGTTAGGATTATGGTTTAGCGTTAGTGTTAGGGTTAGAGGGTTAGGGTTAGAGTTGTGTTAGGGTTGGGGTTGGGTTAGGGTTAGGGTTAGGGTTGGGTTAGGGGTTAGGTTTAGGGTTAGGGTTGTGTTAGGGTTAGGATTTGGGTTTGTGTTAGGATTATGGTTTAGCGTTAGTGTTAGGGTTAGAGGGTTAGGGTTAGAGTTGTGTTAGGGTTGGGTTAGGGTTAGGGTTAGGGTTAGGGTTGGGTAAGGGTTTAGGTTTAAGGTTAGGGTTGTGTTAGGGTTAGGATTTGGGTTTGTGTTAGGATTATGGTTTAGCGTTAGGGTTAGGGTTAGTGTTGTGTTAGGGTTAGGGTTGGGTTAGGGGTTAGGTTTAGGGTTAGGGTTGTGTTAAGGTTAGGATTTGGGTTTGTGTTAGGATTATGGTTTAGCGTTAGTGTTAGGGTTAGAGGGTTAGGGTTAGAGTTGTGTTAGGGTTAGGGTTGGGTTAGGGTTAGGGTTAGGGTTAGGGTTGGGTTAGGGTTGGGGTTGGGGTTAGGGTTGTGTTAGGGTTAGGATTTGGGTTTGTGTTAGGATTATGGTTTAGCGTTAGTGTTAGGGTTAGAGGGTTAGGGTTAGAGTTGTGTTAGGGTTGGGTTAGGGTTAGGGTTAGGGTTGGGTTAGGTGTTAGGTTTAGGGTTAGGGTTGTGTTAGGGTTAGGATTTGGGTTTGTGTTAGGATTATGGTTTAGCGTTAGTGTTAGGGTTAGAGGGTTAGGGTTAGAGTTGTGTTAGGGTTGGGTTAGGGTTAGGGTTAGGGTTAGGGTTAGAGGGTTAGGGTTAGAGTTGTGTTAGGGTTGGGTTAGGGTTAGGGTTAGGGTTAGGGAAGATGAACACGCTCGCTGGGGCCGCATCGTTAGTGGACGCTCACAGCTGATGACCTTTGTGGTCATGGCGTGCACCGCGTCCTCCTTCCTATTGGATCACAGGCGCCCATTAGTTGCTTCTTGTGCACGGGTGTTGTTGAGGGACAGTTTGCAAAAAGACGCCCGAGGCAAGAAGAAACATTTATCGTCTATTGGTTCCCAAACGCTTCTCACCAAGTCCCAGAGGTGGGACCGAGTCATTGTTTTGCAAGTCTCAAGTCTTTGCCCTCAAGTCCCGAGTCAAGACAGGCAAGTCCCGAGTCAAGTCCAGAGTCAAAACTGGAAAGTCTCAGGTCAAGTCCCAAGTCCTGCATTTTGAGTTTCGAGTCCTTTCAAGTCCTTTTACCCACAGACTAATATATTTACACAGATTGTGTATGCTTTTTAGCGATAGGGTTAGGGTTAGGGTTAGGGTTAGGGGTTAGGTTTAGGGTTAGGGTTGTGTTAGGGTTAGGATTTGGGTTTGTGTTAGGATTATGGTTTAGCGTTAGTGTTAGGGTTAGAGGGTTAGGGCTAGATTTGTGTTAGGGTTGGGTTATGGTTAGGGTTAGGGTTGGGTTAAGGGTTAGGTTTAGGGTTAGGGTTGTGTTAGGGTTAGGATTTGGGTTTGTGTTAGGATTATGGTTTAGCGTTAGTGTTAGGGATAGAGGGTTAGGGTTAGAGTTGTGTTAGGGTTAGGGTTGTATTAGGGTTAGGGTTGTGTTAGGGTTAGGGTTAGGGGTTAGGTTTAGGGTTAGGGTTAGGGTTAGGGTTAGGATTATGGTTTAGCGTTAGTGTTAGGGTTAGAGGGTTAGGGTTAGAGTTGTGTTAGGGTTGGGTTAGGGTTAGGGTTAGGGTTGGGTAAGGGGTTAGGTTTAAGGTTAGGGTTGTGTTAGGGTTAGGATTTGGGTTTGTGTTAGGATTATGGTTTAGCGTTAGGGTTAGGGTTAGTGTTGTGTTAGGGTTAGGGTTGGGTTAGGGGTTAGGTTTAGGGTTAGGGTTGTGTTAGGGTTAGGATTTGGGTTTGTGTTAGGATTATGGTTTAGCGTTAGTGTTAGGGTTAGAGGGTTAGGGTTAGAGTTGTGTTAGGGTTAGGGTTGGGTTAGGGTTAGGGTTAGGGTTAGGGTTGGGTTAGGGGTTAGGTTTAGGGTTAGGGTTGTGTTAGGGTTAGGATTTGGGTTTGTGTTAGGATTATGGTTTAGCGTTAGTGTTAGGGTTAGAGGGTTAGGGTTAGAGTTGTGTTAGGGTTGGGGTTGGGTTAGGGTTAGGGTTAGGGTTGGGTTAGGGGTTAGGTTTAGGGTTAGGGTTGTGTTAGGGTTAGGATTTGGGTTTGTGTTAGGATTATGGTTTAGCGTTAGTGTTAGGGTTAGAGGGTTAGGGTTAGAGTTGTGTTAGGGTTGGGTTAGGGTTAGGGTTAGGGTTAGGGTTGGGTAAGGGTTTAGGTTTAAGGTTAGGGTTGTGTTAGGGTTAGGATTTGGGTTTGTGTTAGGATTATGGTTTAGCGTTAGGGTTAGGGTTAGTGTTGTGTTAGGGTTAGGGTTGGGTTAGGGGTTAGGTTTAGGGTTAGGGTTGTGTTAAGGTTAGGATTTGGGTTTGTGTTAGGATTATGGTTTAGCGTTAGTGTTAGGGTTAGAGGGTTAGGGTTAGAGTTGTGTTAGGGTTAGGGTTGGGTTAGGGTTAGGGTTAGGGTTAGGGTTGGGTTAGGGTTGGGGTTGGGGTTAGGGTTGTGTTAGGGTTAGGATTTGGGTTTGTGTTAGGATTATGGTTTAGCGTTAGTGTTAGGGTTAGAGGGTTAGGGTTAGAGTTGTGTTAGGGTTGGGTTAGGGTTAGGGTTAGGGTTGGGTTAGGTGTTAGGTTTAGGGTTAGGGTTGTGTTAGGGTTAGGATTTGGGTTTGTGTTAGGATTATGGTTTAGCGTTAGTGTTAGGGTTAGAGGGTTAGGGTTAGAGTTGTGTTAGGGTTGGGTTAGGGTTAGGGTTAGGGTTAGGGAAGATGAACACGCTCGCTGGGGCCGCATCGTTAGTGGACGCTCACAGCTGATGACCTTTGTGGTCATGGCGTGCACCGCGTCCTCCTTCCTATTGGATCACAGGCGCCCATTAGTTGCTTCTTGTGCACGGGTGTTGTTGAGGGACAGTTTGCAAAAAGACGCCCGAGGCAAGAAGAAACATTTATCGTCTATTGGTTCCCAAACGCTTCTCACCTAGTCCCAGACGTGGGACCGAGTCATTGTTTTGCAAGTCTCAAGTCTTTGCCCTCAAGTCCCGAGTCAAGACAGGCAAGTCCCGAGTCAAGTCCAGAGTCAAAACTGGAAAGTCTCAGGTCAAGTCCCAAGTCCTGCATTTTGAGTTTCGAGTCCTTTCAAGTCCTTTTACCCACAGACTAATATATTTACACAGATTGTGTATGCTTTTTAGCGATAGGGTTAGGGTTAGGGGTTAGGTTTAGGGTTAGGGTTGTGTTAGGGTTAGGATTTGGGTTTGTGTTAGGATTATGGTTTAGCGTTAGTGTTAGGGTTAGAGGGTTAGGGTTAGAGTTGTGTTAGGGTTGGGTTAGGGTTAGGGTTAGGGTTAGGGTTAGGGAAGATGAACACGCTCGCTGGGGCCGCATCGTTAGTGGACGCTCACAGCTGATGACCTTTGTGGTCATGGCGTGCACCGCGTCCTCCTTCCTATTGGATCACAGGCGCCCATTAGTTGCTTCTTGTGCACGGGTGTTGTTGAGGGACAGTTTGCAAAAAGACGCCCGAGGCAAGGAGGCAGGAAGAAACATTTATCGTCTATTGGTTCCCAAACGCTTCCCACCAAGTCCCAGAGGTGGGACCGAGTCATTGTTTTGCAAGTCACGAGTAAGTCTCAAGTCTTTGCCCTCAAGTCCCGAGTCAAGACAGGCAAGTCCCGAGTCAAGTCCAGAGTCAAAACTGGAAAGTCTCAGGTCAAGTCCCAAGTCCTGCATTTTGAGTTTCGAGTCCTTTCAAGTCCTTTTACCCACAGACTAATATATTTACACAGATTGTGTATGCTTTTTAGCGATAGGGTTAGGGTTAGGGTTGGGTTAGGGGTTAGGTTTAGGGTTAGGGTTGTGTTAGGGTTAGGATTTGGGTTTGTGTTAGGATTATGGTTTAGCGTTAGTGTTAGGGTTAGAGGGTTAGGGTTAGAGTTGTGTTAGGGTTGGGTTAGGGTTGGGTTAGGGTTAGGGTTGGGTTCGGGGTTAGGTTTAAGTTGTGTTAGGGTTAGGATTTGGGTTAGGGTTAGGGTTAGGGTTGTGTTAGGGTTTGTGTTAGGGTTAGGGTTGGGTTAGGGGTTAGGTTTAGGGTTAGGGTTGTGTTAGGGTTAGGATTTGGGTTTGTGTTAGGATTATGGTTTAGCGTTAGTGTTAGGGTTAGAGTTGTGTTAGGGTTAGGGTTGGGTTAGGGTTAGGGTTGGGTTCGGGGTTAGGTTTAAGGTTAGGGTTAGGATTTGGGTTTGTGTTAGGATTATGGTTTAGGGTTAGAGTTGGGTTAGGGTTAGGGTTAGAGTTGGGTTAGGGGTTAGGTTTAGGGTTAGGGTTGTGTTAGGGTTGGGATTTGGGTTTGTGTTAGGATTATGGTTTAGCGTTACGGTTTTGGTAGGGTTAGGGTTGGGTTAGGGTTGGGGTTGGGGTTATGGTTTAGCGTTAGTGTTAGGGTTAGAGGGTTAGGGTTGTGTTAGGGTTGGGGTTGGTTAGGTTTAGAGTTGGGGTTGGGGTTAGGGTTAGGGTTGGGGTTAGGGTTGGGCATAAGGGTTAGGTTTGGGCATTAGGGTTAGCGTTAGGGTTAGCGTTAGCTCTGGCGTTAGGGTTAGTTCTAGCGTTAGGGTTAGGCTTAGCGTTAGCGTTAGGGTTATTGTTAGGGTTAGGGTTGTGTTAGGGGTTAGGGTTAGGGTTAGGTTTAGATTTAGGGTTAGGGTTACAGTTAGGGTTAGGGTTAAGGTTAGGGTTAGAGGTTAGGGTTAGGGTTGTGTTAGGGTTGGGTTTAGGATTAGGGTTGTGTTAGGGTTAGGGTTATGGTTTAGTGTTAGTGTTAGGGTTAGGGTTGGGATTAGGGTTGGGTTAGGGTTAGGGTTGGGGTTAGTGTTAGCACTAGCGTCAGGGTTAGGGTTAGGTTTATCGTTAGGGTTAGGGATTAGGGGTTAGGGTTTAGGGTTAGGGGTCAGGGTTAGGGTTACAGTTAGTGTTAGGTTAGATACAGTCTATAGGTCCCTAAGATATATAGATATCTAATGTATTCATACATTGTTCATGTAGCATGTATATATAACCTCATCATATTGTTTCTTCAATTTAAAAATAGCTGACCGGTTTTTCCCTTCTCTGGGATTATATTCCTAGTTTTGATCTCGGGCGTCTGGTCACTTATAGACAAACTTGCCAAACTTCCCCAATTTTCCGGGAGACTCCCGAATTTAAGTGCCTCTCCCGAAAATCTCCCGGGACAACCATACTCCCCAATTTCTCCCGATTTCTAGCCGGAAAACAAGGCACGCCCCCTCCAGGTCCATGCGGACCTGAGTGAGGACAGCCTGTCGTCACGTCCGCTTTTCCTTCATATAAACAGCGTGCCGGCCCACTCACGTCATAACCTCTAGGGCTTTTGGAGAGTACACAACTGCACACACAACAAGGAGGAGACCAAGCAGAAGAACGAAGAAGAGACAATCATGGCGACGACGAGTAAGAAGAAGAAGTACGCTTGCAAGCAGTGTTGGGACTGTTACTGTAACGCCGTTAGTTTCGGCGGTAACTAGTAATCTAACGCGTTATTTTTTATATTCAGTAACTCAGTTACCGTTACTACATGATGCGTTACTGCGTTATTTTACGTTACTTTTTCATGTAGTATCGGCTAGAAACAGAAGATCTGAGTGTGTTTTATTGCAGCGCTGCGGTGGAAAAGAAAAGGCGTGCTTTGTGTGGGTGGGGGCGGGGGGGGGGACTCCCATACCGCAGTTGAGGAGCGCAGGGGAGACGTTCCTCCAGGGCCTATGTACGTCTTCGGCGCTAACAACCTTCACTTTACCCGGCAGTGGGTCTTTACAGCTGAGGGTGAATGACAAGACCGGCGGTTTGTTGCAACTTTGTGACTTTATTGGACGCAGCCATCCACCAAGCTAGAGCACCTGCACGCACTCACTGTCGCCGCTCGCTCACCTCTCTCACTGACGTCACTCACCTCACATGCTGTCATATCTTAAAGGGCCACACACACACATACGCTACTCTCATAACAACTAACAAGACATCGTGGAGAAGCCAGAAGTCGAGTTTCTTAACATGGAGATATTCTCAATACTTTTCTTTTGTCGAGCACAAAGAAAATAACATTTTAGTTAAATGTAAGCTGTGTCTTGGATCAAAGATCCTATCTACTTAAAGTTAAAGTTAAAATGCCATTATGTTGCAGCTATTTAAAATAGTTTTGTCAATTT
>NC_084553.2:4223450-4260950 GCF_033978685.3 Nerophis lumbriciformis
GTATATATATATATATACATATATATATATATATATATATATATAAGAAATACTTGATTTTCAGTGAATTCTAGCTATATATATATTTATTTTATTTTATTATATATATATATATATACATATATATATATATAATAAAATAAATACATATATACGTATATATATATAATAATATATATACGTATATATGTATTTATTTTATTATATATATATATATATATATATATATATATATATATAAAATAAATACTTGAATGTTAACTTGTGCTTACATCTATATATATATATATATAATAAAATAATACATATATACGTATATATATGTATATATATATATATATATATATACAATAAAATAAATATATATATATATATATATACGTATATATATAGCTAGAATTCACTGACTGTCAAGTATTTCTTATATATATATATATATATATATATATATATATATATATATATAATAAAATAAAAAAAAATATATGTATGTATATATATATATATATATATAATAAAATAAATATATATATATATACATATATATATATATATATATATATATATATATATAATAAAATAAATATATATATATACACACACATATATGTATATATATATATATATATATATATATATATATTTCTTATATATATGTATATATATATATATATATATATGAAATACTTGACTTGAATTCTAGCTGTAAAAATACTCCTCCCCTTTTAGCCACGCTCCCGTCCCACACCCCCGTCCCACCCCGACCACGCCCACCCCCGCCCCCTCACCCCCACCTCCCGAAATCGGAGGTCTCAAGGTTGGCAAGTATGAATTAGCTGCACCGTTTTATAAGCCACGGGGTGCAGAGCGTAGGAAAAAAAGTACCCGGAATTTACAGTAAATACAACGTTCACGGTCTAAAGAAGGAGCAACTTGATTAAGTCGAGCTACTGAGTACCTTCCTACCAAAGTATGTATAATACTGCAGTAACTTGGATTTTCTTCACTGGGCTCATATTGACCGGTCCGACCGGACCAATGGCGCTACGACAAACGTGCCCAGCAGGTGGCGCCAGTGGGCTCTTGCCTCGGTTCAGTCGGAGCGACCCGACGTGGAATTGTTTCATCCCGGCCGAGCTGGTGCCACAAGAAGAAGGATGCGAGCCAGAGGAAGGAGGAAGGAAAGGTCATAAATCCAAGTCACAAAGGACTAAATGCCCCCCCTGCTGGTTTGTGGCTGAGACGCCATTACTATTCTGAAAGGTCTCCTTCCTCCTTCGCCTGGCAGCGGCTCCTCGCTCCCACATCCAGTTCTTCCTCAAGAACTGAATCCTGTTTGCTTTTCAAAGTCAGCAGCGAGCATCATCAGGTGACTGATCAATATATATAACGCAGGAAGTGATCACGTGACACGCTAACAGCCAATCAGGTGACAGTATCCACTATCATGTTTGGTTGATTCCTTGCATGGAATGAAGAGAGAAAGTCCAAATGAAGAAATGGTGGATAAAAGAGGAAAAGGTTTTTGGGATTTTTTTCCCCAAAGGGACTGTAGTCAGACTGTCAGTCTGTAAAGACTGCTAATACCACGCCACCTTAGCCGCGCTCACCCTTTATAGCACCGCTCTAACTTCCTGCTGCTAACTAAACCTGCATACAATGTTTGACTCAGGTTTCTCTACTTTCATGTTTTCATTTATCATACTTGCCAACCTTGAGACCTCTGATTTTGGGAGGTGGGGGGGCGTGGTCGGGGTGGGGCGGGGGCGTGGTTGGGAGCGGGGCTAAGAGGGGAGGAGTATATTTACAGCTAGAATCAACCAAGTCAAGTATTTCATATATATATATATATATATATAAGAAATACTTGACTTTCAGTGAATTCTAGCTATATATATATTTATTTTATTATATATATATATATATATATATATATATATATATATATATATATATATATAAGAAATACTTGACTTTCAGTGAATTCTAGCTATATATATATTTATTTTATTATATATATATATATATATATATATATATATATATATATATATATATATATATATATATAAGAAATACTTGACTTTCAGTGAATTCTAGCTATATATATATTTATTTTATTATATATATATATAAAAAATACTTGACTTTCAGTGAATTCTAGCTATATATATATTTATTTTATTATATATATATATATATATATATATATATATATATAAGAAATACTTGACTTTCAGTGAATTCTAGCTATATATATATTTATTTTATTATATATATATATAAGAAATACTTGACTTTCAGTGAATTCTAGCTATATATATATTTATTTTATTACATATATATATAAGAAATACTTGACTTTCAGTGAAATCTAGCTATATATATATTTATTTTATCATATATATATATATATATATATATAAGAAATACTTGACTTTCAGTGAATTCTAGCTATATATATATTTATTTTATCATATATATATATATATATATAAGAAATACTTGACTTTCAGTGAATTCTAGCTATATATATATTTATTTTATTATATATATATATATATATATATATATATATATATATATATAAGAAATGCTTGACTTTCAGTGAATTCTAGCTATATATATATTTATTTTATTATATATATATATATATATATATATATAAGAAATACTTGACTTTCAGTGAATTCTAGCTATATATATATTTATTTTATTATATATATATATATATATATATAAGAAATACTTGACTTTCAGTGAATTCTAGCTATATATATATTTATTTTATCATATATATATATATATATATATATATATATATATATATATATATATATATATATATATATATATAAAAGAAATACTTGACTTTCAGTGAATTCTAGCTATATATATATTTATTTTATTATATATATATATATATAAGAAATACTTGACTTTCAGTGAATTCTAGCTATATATATATTTATTTTATTATATATATATATATATATATATATATATATATATATATATACATATATATATATATATATATATATATATACATATATAAGAAATACTTGACTTTCTGTGAATTCTAGCTATATATATATTTATTTTATATATATATATATATAAATAAAAGAAATACTTGAATTTCAGTGTTCATTTATTTACACATATACACACACATAACACTCATCTACTCATTGTTGAGTTAAGGGTTGAATTGTCCATCCTTGTTCTAGTCTCTGTCACTATTTTTCTAACCATGCTGAACACCCTTTCGCAGGTACCCAGAAAGGTTTCGAGTACCACCAAAAAAACCTGAATCTCTGAAGACAGTATAAAAATCTGTGTTAAAGATGTACAAATACTGTTTGTATAATAAGCATGTTATTTTTTTTTTTACAAATGAGGGTTAAGAGTTCAGTACTAAACTGTTGTGGTGTTTAGAACGATGCGTTCAATGCCACTCCATTCCCGCGGTACTGTTTCCAACCAACCGCCCCTAATAATGCGTGTAAAAAAGCTGCGAGCGTCAAAAACATGTCTTCATTTTCTCTTGTTACTCCACATGATTGATTGAAGTCCTGGTTACATTCTCGTCCACAGGGAACATCATCGGCTCGGGCATCTTCGTGTCCCCTAAAGGAGTCCTGGAGCATGCCGGCTCCGTGGGCCTGTCGCTCATCGTCTGGGTGTGCGGGGGCGGCATCTGCGTCCTGGGCTCCATGTGCTACGCCGAGCTGGGCGTCACCATACCCAAGTCCGGGGGGGACTACTCCTACGTGACCGAGATCTTCGGAGGACTCGTCGGGTGAGACGCGCTTCCTTTCCATTTCTTCACCCCCGTCGCCAAAATAAGAGCGTGCACCTTCTTAGATCTTCAAGGCCTTTTCTACTCCAACTGGAAGGCTTTTATTTGATAAGTTCAGATGTAACTGTATCCAATCAGTGGCCACCATGGTCTCATTCAAATGGCCAATACTACTGCAGTACTATCCTGAACAATTTGGAGGTAATCCTCCTTTTTCATTGTCCCATTTACTCTCTGTAAAGCAGCAGTTCCATTGGCGGCAAAACAGGCCCAGAGCATAATACTACCACCACCATGCTTGACGGTAGGCATGGTGTTCCTGGGTTTAAAGGCCTCACCTCACCTCGCCTCACCTGACATTACATGGAAAAGATTGATTGAAGATAAGACCTTCTGGAGGAAAGTTCTGTAGCAATTTGGATACTTGAAAATGCTCACTGTATTTTTACCGACTACAGAGCGCACCGGTATATAAGCCACACCCACTAAGTTTTGGAAAGAAAATAATATTTTTCCATATATTAGCCACAAGTTGCAGATATATACGTTGTGAAATGAGTTATTTACACAGAAATATTGTGGAAATGCCTTAATTGTAACAAGGCAGTAAAACGGCTGATCAAACAAAACAAAAGTCACCGTCATGGACGCAAGCTAGCTCTCCAATCAACTAAACAGACTCAATAATTCCATGCAAGAACATGCAAACTCTACATAAAATACCCCGAGCCCGGGGATCGAACCCAAGACCTTTTCATTGTGAGGCAAACGCACTCACCCCTGTTCTACCATGCTGCTATATGTAGATACATACATATGTAAGTATAGTCAAGGTTATTATTCGTTATACAGTGCGGAATATACGTTAGGTCAGGAAAATACACAGAGGCTATGTCATCCCTACAAGCCTGTCACCACTTTGTCAACAAATGCCTGAGCAAATTTGTTTAAGAACAACATTTATCAACCAGCTATTGCAAGGAATTTAGGGATTTCACCATCCACGCTCCGTAATATCATCAAAAGGCTCAGAGAATCTGGAGAAAGAAAGAAGCCATGATATTATGAACCTTCGACCTCTCAGGGGGGTACGTCATCAAAAAGCCACATCGGTGTGTAAAGGATATCACCACATGGGCTCGGGAACACTTCGGAAAACCACTGTCAGTAACTACAGTTGGTCGCTACATCTGTAAGTGCAAGTTAAAACTCTATGATGCAACATATGTTGCCATCCAAGCAACGTTACCATGGACGCCCCTGCTTATTTCAGCAGGACAATGCCAAGCCGCGTGTTACAACAGGGTGGCTTCATAGTAAAAGAGTGCGGGTACTAGACTGGCCTGCCTGTAGTCCAGACATTGACAATGTGTGAAGGCTAAAATATGAGACTGTTGAACAACTTAAGCTGTACATCAAGCAAGAATGGGAAAGAATTCCACGTCCAAAATGTGTCTCCTCAGTTCCCAAACCTTTACTGAGTGTTGTTAAAAGGTTGGTAATAATCCTTGGTGACCTTGTGGACTGTTGTTGTTGTTGTTGTTGTTGCAGCTTCCTGTTGCTGTGGAGCGCCGTGCTCATCATGTACCCGACCACTCTGGCCGTCATCGCCCTCACCTTCGCCAACTACGTGCTGCAGCCCGCCTTCCAGAACTGTCTGCCCCCCTACGCTGCCACACGACTGCTGGCCACCATCTGCGTGTGTGAGTCCCACACCATGTACTATAACAGTAATATGTCATGTAATAAAACAGTAATATGCAATGTAATAAACAATAATATGTAATACAACAGTAACATGTAATGCAACAGTAATATGTAATGAAGTTTAACAGTAATATGTAATGTAATAGTAATATAACTGTAACGTGTAATATAACAGTAATATAATAAATATGTAATGTAATATAACAGTAATATGTAATATGCAATGTAATATAACAGTAACATGTAATAAAACAGTAATATGTAATACAACAGTAATATGTAATGTAATAAAATAGTAATATGTAATAACAGTAATATGTAATGTAATACAACAGAAACATGTAATAAAACAGTAATATGTAATGTAACAGTAATATGTAATAAAACGGTAATATGTAATATAACAATAATATGTAATAAAACAGTAATATGTCATGTAATAAAACAGTAATATGTAAAAACAGTAATATGTAATAACAGTAATATGTAATGTAATAAAACAGTAATACGTAATGTAATAAAACAGTAACATGCAATGTATTAAAACAGTAATATGTAATGTAATAAAACAGTAATATGTAATAACAGTAATATGTAATGTAATAAAACAGTAATATGTAATACAATAATGTATAATGTAATAAAACAGTAATATGCAATGTATTAAAACAGTAATATGTAATGTAATAAAACAGTAATATGTCATGTAATAAAACAGTAATATGTAATAACAGTAATATGTAATGTAATAAAACAGTAATATGCAATGTATTAAAACAGTAATATGTCATGTAATAAAACAGTAATATGTCATGTAATAAAACAGTAATATGTAATAACAGTAATATGTAATGTAATAAAACAGTAATATGCAATGTATTAAAACAGTAATATGTAATGTAATAAAACAGCAATATGTAATAAAATAGTAATATGTAATGTAATAAACAATAATATGTGATGAAACAGTAATATGTAATGTAATAAAACAGTAGAATGTAATGTAACAATAATATGTAATAAAACAGTAATATGTAATGTAATAAAACAGTAATATGTAATGTAATAAAATAGTAATATGTAATAACAGTATGTATATGTAATGTAATATAACATAAACATGTAATAAAACAGTAATATGTAATAAATCAGTAATATGTAATATAACAGTAATATGGAATAAAACAGTAATATGTCATGTAATAAAACAGTAATATGTCATGTAATAAAACAGTAATATGTCATGTAATAAAACAGTAATATGTAAAAACAGTAATATGTAATAACAGTAATATATAATGTAATAAAACAGTAATATGTAATGTAATAAACAATAATATGTAATACAACAGTAACATGTAATGTAACAGTAATATGTAATGAAATTTAACAGTAATATGTAATGTAATAGTAATATAACTGTAACGTGTAATATAACAGTAATATAATAAATATGTAATGTAATACAACAGTAATATGTAATATGCAATGTAATATAACAGTAACATGTAATAAAACAGTAATATGTAATATAACAGTAATATGTAATATAACAGTAATATGTCATGTAATAAAACAGTAATATGTAATGTAATAAAATAGTAATATGTAATAACAGTAATATGTAATGTAATATAACAGAAACATGTAATAAAAGAGTAATATGTAATATAACAGTTATATGTAATAAAACAGTTATATGTCATGTAATAAAACAGTAATATGTCATGTAATAAAACAGTATTATGTAAAAACAGTAATATGTAATAACAGTAATATGTAATGTAATAAAACAGTAATATGTAATAACAGTAATATGTAATGTAATAAAACAGTAATATGCAATGTATTAAAACAGTAATATGTAATGTAATAAAACAGTAATATGCAATGTAATAAAACAGTAATATGTAATACAGTAATATGTAATGTAATAAAACAGTAATATGTAATACAATAATGTATAATGTAATAAAACAGTAATATGCAATGTATTAAAACAGTAATATGTAATGTAATAAACAGTAATATGCAATTTAATAAAACAGTAATATGTAGTAACAGTAATATGCAATGTATTAAAACAGTAATATGTCATGTAATAAAACAGTAATATGTCATGTAATACAACAGTAATATGTAATAACAGTAATATGTAATGTAATAAAACAGTAATATGCAATGTAATAAACAATAATATGTAATACAACAGTAATATGTAATGCAATAGTAATATGTAATATAACTGTAACGTGTAATATAACAGTAATATAATATATATGTAATGTAATAGTAATATGTAATATAACTGTAACGTGTAATATAACAGTAATATAATACATATGTAATGTAATATAACAGTCTTATGTAATATGCAATGTAATATAACAGTAACATGTAATAAAACAGTCATATGTAATATAACAGTAATATGTAATATAACAGTAATATGTAATATAACAGTAATATGTCATGTAATAAAACAGTAATATTTAATGTAATAAAATAGTAATATGTAATAACAGTAATGTGTAATGTAATATAACAGAAACATGTAATAAAAGAGTAATATGTAATATAACAGTAATATGTAATAAATCAGTCATATGTAATATAACAGTAATATGTAATAAAACAGTTATATGTCATGTAATAAAACAGTAATATGTATTGTAATAAAACAGTAATATGTAAAAACAGTAATATGTAATAACAGTAACATATAATGTAATAAAACAGTAATATGCAATGTATTAAAACAGTAATATATAATGTAATAAAACAGTATTATGCAATGTAATAAAACAGTAATATGTAATAACAGTAATATGTAATGTAATAAAACAGTAATATGTAATGTAATAAACAATAATATGTAATACAACAGTAACATGTAATGCAACAGTAATATGTAATGAAATTTAACAGTAATATGTAATGCAATAGTAATATGTAATATAACTGTAACGTGTAATATAACAGTAATATAATAAATATGTAATGTAATATAACAGTAATATGTAACATGCAATGTAATATAACAGTAACATGTAATAAAACAGTCATATGTAATATAACAGTAATATGTAATATAACAGTAATATGTCATGTAATAAAACAGTAATATGTAATGTAATAAAATAGTAATATGTAATAACAGTAATATGTAATGTAATATAACAGAAACATGTAATAAAACAGTAATATGTAATATAACAGCAATATGTAATAAAACAGTAGTATGTAATATAACAGTTATATGTAATAAAACAGTTATATGTCATGTAATAAAACAGTAATATGTCATGTAATAAAACAGTATTATGTAAAAACAGTAATATGTAATAACAGTAATATGTAATGTAATAAAACAGTAATATGCAATGTATTATAACAGTAATATGTAATGTAATAAAACAGTAATATGCAATGTATTAAAACAGTAATATGTAATGTAATAAAACAGTAATATGTAATAACAGTAATATGTAATGTAATAAAACAGTAATATGTAATACAATAATGTATAATGTAATAAAACAGTAATATGCAATGTATTAAAACAGTAATATGTAATGTAATAAAACAGTAATATGTCATGTAATAAAACAGTAATATGTAATAACAGTAATATGTAATGTAATAAAACAGTAATATGCAATGTATTAAAACAGTAATATGTCATGTAATAAAACAGTAATATGTCATGTAATAAAACAGTAATATGTAATAACAGTAATATGTAATGTAATAAAACAGTAATATGCAATGTATTAAAACAGTAATATGTAATGTAATAAAACAGCAATATGTAATAAAATAGTAATATGTAATGTAATAAACAATAATATGTGATGAAACAGTAATATGTAATGTAATAAAACAGTAGAATGTAATGTAACAATAATATGTAATAAAACAGTAATATGTAATGTAATAAAACAGTAATATGTAATGTAATAAAATAGTAATATGTAATAACAGTATGTATATGTAATGTAATATAACATAAACATGTAATAAAACAGTAATATGTAATAAATCAGTAATATGTAATATAACAGTAATATGGAATAAAACAGTAATATGTCATGTAATAAAACAGTAATATGTCATGTAATAAAACAGTAATATGTCATGTAATAAAACAGTAATATGTAAAAACAGTAATATGTAATAACAGTAATATATAATGTAATAAAACAGTAATATGTAATGTAATAAACAATAATATGTAATACAACAGTAACATGTAATGTAACAGTAATATGTAATGAAATTTAACAGTAATATGTAATGTAATAGTAATATAACTGTAACGTGTAATATAACAGTAATATAATAAATATGTAATGTAATACAACAGTAATATGTAATATGCAATGTAATATAACAGTAACATGTAATAAAACAGTAATATGTAATATAACAGTAATATGTAATATAACAGTAATATGTCATGTAATAAAACAGTAATATGTAATGTAATAAAATAGTAATATGTAATAACAGTAATATGTAATGTAATATAACAGAAACATGTAATAAAAGAGTAATATGTAATATAACAGTTATATGTAATAAAACAGTTATATGTCATGTAATAAAACAGTAATATGTCATGTAATAAAACAGTATTATGTAAAAACAGTAATATGTAATAACAGTAATATGTAATGTAATAAAACAGTAATATGTAATAACAGTAATATGTAATGTAATAAAACAGTAATATGCAATGTATTAAAACAGTAATATGTAATGTAATAAAACAGTAATATGCAATGTAATAAAACAGTAATATGTAATATAGTAATATGTAATGTAATAAAACAGTAATATGTAATACAATAATGTATAATGTAATAAAACAGTAATATGCAATGTATTAAAACAGTAATATGTAATGTAATAAACAGTAATATGCAATTTAATAAAACAGTAATATGTAGTAACAGTAATATGCAATGTATTAAAACAGTAATATGTCATGTAATAAAACAGTAATATGTCATGTAATAAAACAGTAATATGTCATGTAATACAACAGTAATATGTAATAACAGTAATATGTAATGTAATAAAACAGTAATATGCAATGTAATAAACAATAATATGTAATACAACAGTAATATGTAATGCAATAGTAATATGTAATATAACTGTAACGTGTAATATAACAGTAATATAATATATATGTAATGTAATAGTAATATGTAATATAACTGTAACGTGTAATATAACAGTAATATAATACATATGTAATGTAATATAACAGTCTTATGTAATATGCAATGTAATATAACAGTAACATGTAATAAAACAGTCATATGTAATATAACAGTAATATGTAATATAACAGTAATATGTAATATAACAGTAATATGTCATGTAATAAAACAGTAATATTTAATGTAATAAAATAGTAATATGTAATAACAGTAATGTGTAATGTAATATAACAGAAACATGTAATAAAAGAGTAATATGTAATATAACAGTAATATGTAATAAATCAGTCATATGTAATATAACAGTAATATGTAATAAAACAGTTATATGTCATGTAATAAAACAGTAATATGTATTGTAATAAAACAGTAATATGTAAAAACAGTAATATGTAATAACAGTAACATATAATGTAATAAAACAGTAATATGCAATGTATTAAAACAGTAATATATAATGTAATAAAACAGTATTATGCAATGTAATAAAACAGTAATATGTAATAACAGTAATATGTAATGTAATAAAACAGTAATATGTAATGTAATAAACAATAATATGTAATACAACAGTAACATGTAATGCAACAGTAATATGTAATGAAATTTAACAGTAATATGTAATGCAATAGTAATATGTAATATAACTGTAACGTGTAATATAACAGTAATATAATAAATATGTAATGTAATATAACAGTAATATGTAACATGCAATGTAATATAACAGTAACATGTAATAAAACAGTCATATGTAATATAACAGTAATATGTAATATAACAGTAATATGTCATGTAATAAAACAGTAATATGTAATGTAATAAAATAGTAATATGTAATAACAGTAATATGTAATGTAATATAACAGAAACATGTAATAAAACAGTAATATGTAATATAACAGCAATATGTAATAAAACAGTAGTATGTAATATAACAGTTATATGTAATAAAACAGTTATATGTCATGTAATAAAACAGTAATATGTCATGTAATAAAACAGTATTATGTAAAAACAGTAATATGTAATAACAGTAATATGTAATGTAATAAAACAGTAATATGCAATGTATTATAACAGTAATATGTAATGTAATAAAACAGTAATATGCAATGTATTAAAACAGTAATATGTAATGTAATAAAACAGTAATATGTAATAACAGTAATATGTAATGTAATAAAACAGTAATATGTAATACAATAATGTATAATGTAATAAAACAGTAATATGCAATGTATTAAAACAGTAATATGTAATGTAATAAAACAGTAATATGTCATGTAATAAAACAGTAATATGTAATAACAGTAATATGTAATGTAATAAAACAGTAATATGCAATGTATTAAAACAGTAATATGTCATGTAATAAAACAGTAATATGTCATGTAATAAAACAGTAATATGTAATAACAGTAATATGTAATGTAATAAAACAGTAATATGCAATGTATTAAAACAGTAATATGTAATGTAATAAAACAGCAATATGTAATAAAATAGTAATATGTAATGTAATAAACAATAATATGTGATGAAACAGTAATATGTAATGTAATAAAACAGTAGAATGTAATGTAACAATAATATGTAATAAAACAGTAATATGTAATGTAATAAAACAGTAATATGTAATGTAATAAAATAGTAATATGTAATAACAGTATGTATATGTAATGTAATATAACATAAACATGTAATAAAACAGTAATATGTAATAAATCAGTAATATGTAATATAACAGTAATATGGAATAAAACAGTAATATGTCATGTAATAAAACAGTAATATGTCATGTAATAAAACAGTAATATGTCATGTAATAAAACAGTAATATGTAAAAACAGTAATATGTAATAACAGTAATATATAATGTAATAAAACAGTAATATGTAATGTAATAAACAATAATATGTAATACAACAGTAACATGTAATGTAACAGTAATATGTAATGAAATTTAACAGTAATATGTAATGTAATAGTAATATAACTGTAACGTGTAATATAACAGTAATATAATAAATATGTAATGTAATACAACAGTAATATGTAATATGCAATGTAATATAACAGTAACATGTAATAAAACAGTAATATGTAATATAACAGTAATATGTAATATAACAGTAATATGTCATGTAATAAAACAGTAATATGTAATGTAATAAAATAGTAATATGTAATAACAGTAATATGTAATGTAATATAACAGAAACATGTAATAAAAGAGTAATATGTAATATAACAGTTATATGTAATAAAACAGTTATATGTCATGTAATAAAACAGTAATATGTCATGTAATAAAACAGTATTATGTAAAAACAGTAATATGTAATAACAGTAATATGTAATGTAATAAAACAGTAATATGTAATAACAGTAATATGTAATGTAATAAAACAGTAATATGCAATGTATTAAAACAGTAATATGTAATGTAATAAAACAGTAATATGCAATGTAATAAAACAGTAATATGTAATATAGTAATATGTAATGTAATAAAACAGTAATATGTAATACAATAATGTATAATGTAATAAAACAGTAATATGCAATGTATTAAAACAGTAATATGTAATGTAATAAACAGTAATATGCAATTTAATAAAACAGTAATATGTAGTAACAGTAATATGCAATGTATTAAAACAGTAATATGTCATGTAATAAAACAGTAATATGTCATGTAATAAAACAGTAATATGTCATGTAATACAACAGTAATATGTAATAACAGTAATATGTAATGTAATAAAACAGTAATATGCAATGTAATAAACAATAATATGTAATACAACAGTAATATGTAATGCAATAGTAATATGTAATATAACTGTAACGTGTAATATAACAGTAATATAATATATATGTAATGTAATAGTAATATGTAATATAACTGTAACGTGTAATATAACAGTAATATAATACATATGTAATGTAATATAACAGTCTTATGTAATATGCAATGTAATATAACAGTAACATGTAATAAAACAGTCATATGTAATATAACAGTAATATGTAATATAACAGTAATATGTAATATAACAGTAATATGTCATGTAATAAAACAGTAATATTTAATGTAATAAAATAGTAATATGTAATAACAGTAATGTGTAATGTAATATAACAGAAACATGTAATAAAAGAGTAATATGTAATATAACAGTAATATGTAATAAATCAGTCATATGTAATATAACAGTAATATGTAATAAAACAGTTATATGTCATGTAATAAAACAGTAATATGTATTGTAATAAAACAGTAATATGTAAAAACAGTAATATGTAATAACAGTAACATATAATGTAATAAAACAGTAATATGCAATGTATTAAAACAGTAATATATAATGTAATAAAACAGTATTATGCAATGTAATAAAACAGTAATATGTAATAACAGTAATATGTAATGTAATAAAACAGTAATATGTAATGTAATAAACAATAATATGTAATACAACAGTAACATGTAATGCAACAGTAATATGTAATGAAATTTAACAGTAATATGTAATGCAATAGTAATATGTAATATAACTGTAACGTGTAATATAACAGTAATATAATAAATATGTAATGTAATATAACAGTAATATGTAACATGCAATGTAATATAACAGTAACATGTAATAAAACAGTCATATGTAATATAACAGTAATATGTAATATAACAGTAATATGTCATGTAATAAAACAGTAATATGTAATGTAATAAAATAGTAATATGTAATAACAGTAATATGTAATGTAATATAACAGAAACATGTAATAAAACAGTAATATGTAATATAACAGCAATATGTAATAAAACAGTAGTATGTAATATAACAGTTATATGTAATAAAACAGTTATATGTCATGTAATAAAACAGTAATATGTCATGTAATAAAACAGTATTATGTAAAAACAGTAATATGTAATAACAGTAATATGTAATGTAATAAAACAGTAATATGCAATGTATTATAACAGTAATATGTAATGTAATAAAACAGTAATATGCAATGTATTAAAACAGTAATATGTAATGTAATAAAACAGTAATATGTAATAACAGTAATATGTAATGTAATAAAACAGTAATATGTAATACAATAATGTATAATGTAATAAAACAGTAATATGCAATGTATTAAAACAGTAATATGTAATGTAATAAAACAGTAATATGTCATGTAATAAAACAGTAATATGTAATAACAGTAATATGTAATGTAATAAAACAGTAATATGCAATGTATTAAAACAGTAATATGTCATGTAATAAAACAGTAATATGTCATGTAATAAAACAGTAATATGTAATAACAGTAATATGTAATGTAATAAAACAGTAATATGCAATGTATTAAAACAGTAATATGTAATGTAATAAAACAGCAATATGTAATAAAATAGTAATATGTAATGTAATAAACAATAATATGTGATGAAACAGTAATATGTAATGTAATAAAACAGTAGAATGTAATGTAACAATAATATGTAATAAAACAGTAATATGTAATGTAATAAAACAGTAATATGTAATGTAATAAAATAGTAATATGTAATAACAGTATGTATATGTAATGTAATATAACATAAACATGTAATAAAACAGTAATATGTAATAAATCAGTAATATGTAATATAACAGTAATATGGAATAAAACAGTAATATGTCATGTAATAAAACAGTAATATGTCATGTAATAAAACAGTAATATGTCATGTAATAAAACAGTAATATGTAAAAACAGTAATATGTAATAACAGTAATATATAATGTAATAAAACAGTAATATGTAATGTAATAAACAATAATATGTAATACAACAGTAACATGTAATGTAACAGTAATATGTAATGAAATTTAACAGTAATATGTAATGTAATAGTAATATAACTGTAACGTGTAATATAACAGTAATATAATAAATATGTAATGTAATACAACAGTAATATGTAATATGCAATGTAATATAACAGTAACATGTAATAAAACAGTAATATGTAATATAACAGTAATATGTAATATAACAGTAATATGTCATGTAATAAAACAGTAATATGTAATGTAATAAAATAGTAATATGTAATAACAGTAATATGTAATGTAATATAACAGAAACATGTAATAAAAGAGTAATATGTAATATAACAGTTATATGTAATAAAACAGTTATATGTCATGTAATAAAACAGTAATATGTCATGTAATAAAACAGTATTATGTAAAAACAGTAATATGTAATAACAGTAATATGTAATGTAATAAAACAGTAATATGTAATAACAGTAATATGTAATGTAATAAAACAGTAATATGCAATGTATTAAAACAGTAATATGTAATGTAATAAAACAGTAATATGCAATGTAATAAAACAGTAATATGTAATATAGTAATATGTAATGTAATAAAACAGTAATATGTAATACAATAATGTATAATGTAATAAAACAGTAATATGCAATGTATTAAAACAGTAATATGTAATGTAATAAACAGTAATATGCAATTTAATAAAACAGTAATATGTAGTAACAGTAATATGCAATGTATTAAAACAGTAATATGTCATGTAATAAAACAGTAATATGTCATGTAATAAAACAGTAATATGTCATGTAATACAACAGTAATATGTAATAACAGTAATATGTAATGTAATAAAACAGTAATATGCAATGTAATAAACAATAATATGTAATACAACAGTAATATGTAATGCAATAGTAATATGTAATATAACTGTAACGTGTAATATAACAGTAATATAATATATATGTAATGTAATAGTAATATGTAATATAACTGTAACGTGTAATATAACAGTAATATAATACATATGTAATGTAATATAACAGTCTTATGTAATATGCAATGTAATATAACAGTAACATGTAATAAAACAGTCATATGTAATATAACAGTAATATGTAATATAACAGTAATATGTAATATAACAGTAATATGTCATGTAATAAAACAGTAATATTTAATGTAATAAAATAGTAATATGTAATAACAGTAATGTGTAATGTAATATAACAGAAACATGTAATAAAAGAGTAATATGTAATATAACAGTAATATGTAATAAATCAGTCATATGTAATATAACAGTAATATGTAATAAAACAGTTATATGTCATGTAATAAAACAGTAATATGTATTGTAATAAAACAGTAATATGTAAAAACAGTAATATGTAATAACAGTAACATATAATGTAATAAAACAGTAATATGCAATGTATTAAAACAGTAATATATAATGTAATAAAACAGTATTATGCAATGTAATAAAACAGTAATATGTAATAACAGTAATATGTAATGTAATAAAACAGTAATATGTAATGTAATAAACAATAATATGTAATACAACAGTAACATGTAATGCAACAGTAATATGTAATGAAATTTAACAGTAATATGTAATGCAATAGTAATATGTAATATAACTGTAACGTGTAATATAACAGTAATATAATAAATATGTAATGTAATATAACAGTAATATGTAACATGCAATGTAATATAACAGTAACATGTAATAAAACAGTCATATGTAATATAACAGTAATATGTAATATAACAGTAATATGTCATGTAATAAAACAGTAATATGTAATGTAATAAAATAGTAATATGTAATAACAGTAATATGTAATGTAATATAACAGAAACATGTAATAAAACAGTAATATGTAATATAACAGCAATATGTAATAAAACAGTAGTATGTAATATAACAGTTATATGTAATAAAACAGTTATATGTCATGTAATAAAACAGTAATATGTCATGTAATAAAACAGTATTATGTAAAAACAGTAATATGTAATAACAGTAATATGTAATGTAATAAAACAGTAATATGCAATGTATTATAACAGTAATATGTAATGTAATAAAACAGTAATATGCAATGTAATAAAACAGTAATATGTAATACAGTAATATGTAATGTAATAAAACAGTAATATGTAATACAATAATGTATAATGTAATAAAACAGTAATATGCAATGTATTAAAACAGTAATATGTAATGTAATAAACAGTAATATGCAATGTAATAAAACAGTAATATGTAGTAACAGTAATATGCAATGTATTAAAACAGTAATATGTCATGTAATAAAACAGTAATATGTCATGTAATAAAACAGTAATATGTCATGTAATACAACAGTAATATGTCATGTAATAAAACAGTAATATGTCATGTAATACAACAGTAATATGTAATAACAGTAATATGTAATGTAATAAAACAGTAATATGTAATAAAATAGTTATATGTAATGTAATAAACAATAATTTGTAATACAATAGTAACATGTAATGTAACAGTAATATTTAATGAAGTTTAACAGTAATATGTAATGTAATAGTAATATAACTGTAACGTGTAATATAACAGTAATATAATAAATATGTAATGTAATATAACAGTAATATGTAACATGCAATGTAATACAACAGTAACATGTAATAAAACAGTTATATGTAATATAACAGTAATATGTAATATAACAGTAATATGTCATGTAATAAAACAGTAATATGTAATGTAATAAAATAGTAATATGTAATAACAGTAATATGTAATGTAATATAACAGAAACATGTAATAAAACAGTAATATGTAATATAACAGTAATATGTAATAAAACAGTAATATGTAATATAACAGTTATATGTAAAAAAAACAGTTATATGTCATGTAATAAAACAGTAATATGTATTGTAATAAAACAGTAATATGTAAAAACAGTAATATGTAATAACAGTAACATATAATGTAATAAAACAGTAATATGCAATGTATTAAAACAGTAATATGTAATGTAATAAAACAGTAATATGCAATGTAATAAAACAGTAATATGTAATAACAGTAATATGCAATGTATTAAAACAGTAATATGTCATGTAATAAAACAGTAATATGTCATGTAATAAAACAGTAATATGTCATGTAATAAAACAGTAATATTTAATAACAGTAATATGTAATGTAATAAAACAGTAATATGCAATGTATTAAAACAGTAATATGTAATGTAATAAAACAGCAATATGTAATAAAATAGTAATATGTAATGTAATAAACAATAATATGTGATGAAACAGTAATATGTAATGTAATAAAACAGTAATATGTAATGTAACAATAATATGTAATAAAACAGTAATATGTAATGTAATAAAACAGTAATATGTAATGTAATAAAACAGTAATATGTAATAACAGTAATATGTAATGTAATAAAACAGTAATATGTAATGTAATAAAATGGTAATATGCAATGTATTGAAACAGTAATATGTAATAAAACAGCAATATGTAATGTAATGAAACAGTAATATGTAATGTAATAAAACAGTATTATGTAATGTAATAAAATAGTAATATGTAATATAATAAAACAGTAATATGAAATGTAATAAAACAGTAATATGTAATAAAATAGTTATATGTAATGTAATAAACAATAATATGTAATACAACAGTAACATGTAATGTAACAGTAATATGTAATGAAGTTTAACAGTAATATGTAATGTAATAGTAATATAACTGTAACGTGTAATATAACAGTAATATAATAAATATGTAATGTAATATAACAGTAATATGTAACATGCAATGTAATATAACAGTAACATGTAATAAAACAGTAGTATGTAATATAACAGTAATATGTAATATAACAGTAATATGTCATGTAATAAAACAGTAATATGTAATGTAATAAAATAGTAATATGTAATAACAGTAATATGTAATGTAATATAACAGAAACATGTAATAAAACAGTAATATGTAATATAACAGTAATATGTAATAAAACAGTAATATGTAATATAACAGTAATATGTAATAAAACAGTAATATGTAATACAACAGTAATATGTAATAAAACAGTAATATGTAATATAACAGTAATATGTAATAAAACAGTAATATGTCATGTAATAAAACAGTAATATGTCATGTAATAAAACAGTATTATGTAAAAACAGTAATATGTAATAACAGTAATATGTAATGTAATAAAACAGTAATATGCAATGTATTAAAACAGTAATATGTAATGTAATAAAACAGTAATATGCAACGTAATAAAACAGTAATATGTAATACAGTAATATGTAATGTAATAAAACAGTAATATGTAATACAATAATGTATAATGTAATAAAACAGTAATATGCAATGTATTAAAACAGTAATATGTAATGTAATAAACAATAATATGCAATGTAATAAAACAGTAATATGTAGTAACAGTAATATGCAATGTATTAAAACAGTAATATGTCATGTAATAAAACAGTAATATGTAATAACAGTAATATGTAATGTAATAAAACAGTAGTATGCAATGTATTAAAACAGTAATATGTAATGTAATAAAACAGCAATATGTAATAAAATAGCAATATGTAATGTAATAAACAATAATATGTGATGAAACAGTAATATGTAATGTAATAAAACAGTAATATGTAATGTAACAATAATATGTAATAAAACAGTAATATGTAATGTAATAAAACAGTAATATGTAATGTAATAAAACAGTAATATGTAATAACAGTAATATGTAATGTAATAAAACAGTAATATGTAATGTATTAAAATGGTAATATGCAATGTATTGAAACAGTAATATGTAATAAAACAGCAATATGTAATGTAGTAAAACAGTAATATGTAATGTAATAAAACAGTATTATGTAATGTAATAAAATAGTAATATGTAATGTAATAAAACAGTAATATGAAATGTAATAAAACAGTAATATGTAATAAAATAGTTATATGTAATGTAATAAACAATAATATGTAATACAATAGCAACATGTAATGTAACAGTAATATGTAAGGAAGTTTAACAGTAATATGTAATGTAATAGTAATATAACTGTAACGTGTAATATAACAGTAATATAATAAATATGTAATGTAATATAACAGTAATATGTAACATGCAATGTAATATAACAGTAACATGTAATAAAACAGTAATATGTAATATAACAGTATTATGTAATATAACAGTAGTATGTCATGTAATAAAACAGTAATATGTAATGTAATAAAATAGTAATATGTAATAACAGTAATATGTAATGTAATATAACAGAAACATGTAATAAAACAGTAATATGTATTATAACAGTAATATGTAATAAAACAGTAATATGTAATATAACAGTAATATGTAATAAAACAGTAATATGTCATGTAATAAAACAGTAATATGTCACGTAATAAAACAGTATAATGTAAAAACAGTAATATGTAAAAACAGTAATATGTAATGTAATAAAACAGTAATATGTAATGTATAAAACAGTAACATGCAATGTATTAAAACAGTAATATGTAATGTAATAAAACAATAATATGTAATACAGTAATATGTAATGTAATAAAACAGTAATATGTAGTAACAATAATGTATAATGTAATAAAACAGTAATATGCAATGTATTAAAACAGTAATATGTAATGTAATAAAACAGTAATATGCAATGTAATAAAACAGTAATATGTAATAACAGTAATATGTAATGTAATAAAACAGTAATATGTAATGTAATAAAACAGTAATATGTAATAACAGTAATATGTAATGTAATAAAACAGTAATATGCAATGTATTAAAACAGTAATATGTAATGTAATAAAACAGCAATATGTAATAAAATAGTAATATGTAATGTAATAAACAATAATATGTGATGAAACAGTAATATGTAATGTAATAAAACAGTAATATGTAATGTAACAATAATATGTAATAAAACAGTAATATGTAATGTAATAAAACAGTAATATGTAATGTAATAAAACAGTAGTATGTAATAACAGTAATATGTAATGTAATAAAACAGTAATATGTAATGTAATAAAACGGTAATATGCAATGTATTGAAACAGTAATATGTAATAAAACAGCAATATGTAATGTAATAAAACAGTAATATGTAATGTAATAAAACAGTATTATGTAATGTAATAAAACAGTAATATGAAATGTAATAAAACAGTAATATGTAATGTAATAAAACAGTAATATGTAATGTAATAAAACAGTAATATGTAATAACAGTAATATGTAATGTAATAAAACAGTAATATGTAATGTAATAAAACAGTTATATGCAATGTATTGAAACAGTAATATGTAATAAAACAGCAATATGTAATGTAATAAAATAGTAATATGTAATGTCATAAAACAGTAATATGAAATGTAATAAAACAGTAATATGTAATGTAATAAAACAGTATTATGTAATGTAATAAAATAGTAATATGTAATGTCATAAAACAGTAATATGAAATGTAATAAAACAGTAATATGTAATGTAATAAAACAGTAATATGGAATGTAACAAACAGTAATATGTATTGTAATAAAACAGTAATATGTAATGTAATAAAACAGTAATATGTAATAACAGTAATATGTAATGTAATAAAACAGTAATATGTAATGTAATAAAACAGTTATATGCAATGTATTGAAACAGTAATATGTAATAAAACAGCAATATGTAATGTAATAAAATAGTAATATGTAATGTCATAAAACAGTAATATGAAATGTAATAAAACAGTAATATGTAATGTAATAAAACAGTATTATGTAATGTAATAAAATAGTAATATGTAATGTCATAAAACAGTAATATGAAATGTAATAAAACAGTAATATGGAATGTAATAAAACAGTAATATGTAATGTAATAAAACAGTAATATGTATTGTAATAAAACATCACTAAGTGTCTTTATGAACAGCAAACATGGTGAATTTACTGAGGAATTTTTGAAACTGAAACAGTACAACAATAATGCCATTGTAAGTTAATAATACTAACACAGACACTTGTAAACATGTTAGCATATTAGCTAATGCTAACAACGCTAGTTCGATGACATCACGACAGCACGTAAAAATGTGCATGAAAACACTCCTCCAGACATCACACTAAACACTAGAAGACAACACGGCACTTCTACTTCCGGTATAAAGCACTAAACAGAAGGAAGGTCCATGAAACAAACAATAACACACCGTTGTTGTCTCTTTTTAAGTGTTGCGTGACAATGATTTGCATTAAGGCCGTCAGCCAAGAAAAATCCATAAATTTTCGGAAAAAAGTAGCGGCTTATTTCGGGTATATTGATCTCATTTATCAATATATGTCCCCGTCACGCTTGAGGCGCGACACAGAGACAGGAAGTGAGGACAGACGTAAGTTGCATTTCACGCTGAAAACGAGCGATTAATCATGGCCGGACAGGCCTCTTGTCAGCGGACACTATAAGCCTTCAAAGAGTCGTCGCCGTGGAAACGGACGGGGGGTCTCCTCCACAGGAAGTCATTCTTACTGAAGTGGCAGGAGGAGTTCCCCGAGTGACTCAGCTCAGTTAGTATTCTGCATCCGAGGTGGCCCTCAATGGCAGATTTACCTGCGCTGTCACGCCGGCTCCGCCCCCTGTCAGCGGCGAGACACGCCCACACACAAGAAGTCAGCCGGGTGGCAGAGTGGGCCGCTGCCAAACATTCCCACTGGAAGCAGTTTGTACTCTTTGAGCAGTGGAAGGAAGGAGATGGATGTAACACAACAGCCTGGGAGGAAGGAGATGGATGTAACACAACAGCCTGGGAGGAAGGAGATGGATGTAACACAACAGCCTGGGAGGAAGGAGATGGATGTAACACAACAGCCCGGGAGGAAGGAGATGAATGGAACACATCAGCCCGGGAGGAAGGAGATGGATGTAACACAACAGCCTGGGAGGAAGGAGATGGATGTAACACAACAGCTTGGGAGGAAGGAGATGGATGTAACACAACAGCCTGGGAGGAAGGAGATGGATGTAACACAACAGCCTGGGAGGAAGGAGATGGATGTAACACAACAGCCTGGGAGGAAGGAGATGGATGTAACACAACAGCCTGGGAGGAAGGAGATGGATGTAACACAACAGCCTGGGAGGAAGGAGATGGATGTAACACAACAGCCCGGGAGGAAGGAGATGGATGTAACACAACAGCCCGGGAGGAAGGAGATGGATGTAACACAACAGCCTGGGAGGAAGGAGATGGATGTAACACAACAGCCTGGGAGGAAGGAGATGGATGTAACACAACAGCCTGGGAGGAAGGAGATGGGTGTAACACAACAGCCCGGGAGGAAGGAGATGGATGTAACACAACAGCCTGGGAGGAAGGAGATGGATGCAACACAACAGCCTGGGAGGAAGGAGATGGATGGAACACAACAGCCCGGGAGGAAGGAGATGGATGTAACACAACAGCCCGGGAGGAAGGAGATGGATGTAACACAACAGCCTGGGAGGAAGGAGATGGATGTAACACAACAGCCTGGGAGTCCTGCGATGTGTTTACTTGTGTGTTTTATCACGTGCGATACAAGCAGTCCTGCAGCGTGTTTACTTGTGTGTGATATCATGTGCGATACAAGCAGTCCTGTGGCATGTTTACTTGTGTGTGATATCATGTGTGATACAAGCAGTCCTGCGGCGTGTTTACTTGTGTGTGATATCACGTGCGATACAAGCAGTCCTGCAGCGTGTTTACTTGTGTGTGATATCATGTGCGATACAAGCAGTCCTGTGGGGGGTTTACTTGTGTGTGATATCATGTGCGATACAAGCAGTCCTGCAGCGTGTTTACTTTTGTGTGATATCATGTGCGATACAAGCAGTCCTGTGGCATGTTTACTTGTGTGTGATATCACGTGCGATACAAGCAGTCCTGCAGCGTGTGTACTTGTGTGTGATATCATGTGCGATACAAGCAGTCCTGTGGCATGTTTACTTGTGTGTGATATCATGTGCGATACAAGCAGTCCTGCGGCGTGTTTACTTGTGTGTGATATCATGTGCGATACAAGCAGTCCTGCAGGGTGTTTTCTTGTGTGTTTTATCACGTGCGATACAAGCAGTCCTGCAGCGTGTTTACTTGTGTGTGATAACATGTGTGATACAAGCAGTCCTGTGGGGGGTTTACTAGTGTGTGATATCATGTGCGATACTAGCAGTCTAGCAGCGTGTTTACTTGTGTTTAATATCATGTGCGATACAAGCAGTCCTGTGGGGGGTTTACTTGTGTGTGATATCATGTGCGATACTAGCAGTCTAGCAGCTTGTTTACTTGTGTTTAATATCATGTGCGATACAAGCAGTCTTACAGCGTGTTTACTTGTGTGTGATATCATGTGCGATACAAGCAGTCCTGCAGTGTGTTTACTTGTGTGTGATATCATGTGCGATACAAGCAGTCCTGCAGTGTGTTTACTTGTGTGTGATATCATATGCGATATAAGCCGCCACGCAGTCTTTGTGTGTGATATCGTGTGCAATATAAGCAGTCATGTAGAGTATTTATTTGTGTGTGAAATATTGGGTGATACAAGCAGTCCTGCAGCATGTTTACTTGCGTGCGATATCACGTGATTTAAGCAGTCAAGCAGAGTGTTTCCTTGTGTGCGATGTCATGTGCGATGCAAGCATTCCTGCAGTGTTTTTACTTGTGTGTGTGATATCACGTGCGATACAAGCAGTCCTGCAACGTGTTTACTTGTGTGTGATATCATATGTGATATAAGCAGCCATGCAGTCTTTGTGTGTGATATCGTGTGCAATATAAGCAGTCATGTAGAGTATTTATTTGTGTGTGAAATAATGGGTGATACAAGCAGTCCTGCAGCGTGTTTACTTGTGTGTGATATCACGTGCGATACAAGCAGTCCTGCAGTGTGTGTACTTGTGTGTGATATCATGTGCGATACAAGCAATCCTGTGGGGGGTTTACTTGTGTGTGATATCATGTGCGATACTAGCAGTCTAGCAGCTTGTTTACTTGTGTGTGATATCATGTGCGATACTAGCAGTCTAGCAGCTTGTTTACTTGTGTTTAATATTATGTGCGATACAAGCAGTCTTACAGCGTGTTTACTTGTGTGTGATATCATGTGCGATACAAGCAGTCCTGCACCGTGTTTACTTGTGTTTGATATCATGTGCGATACAAGCAGTCCTGCAGTGTGTTTACTTGTGTGTGATATCATATGTGATATAAGCAGCCATGCAGTCTTTGTGTGTGATATCGTGTGCAATATAAGCAGTCATGTAGAGTATTTATTTGTGTGTGAAATAATGGGTGATACAAGCAGTCCTGCAGCGTGTTTACTTGTGTGTGATATCACGTGATTTAAGCAGTCAAGCAGAGTGTTTGCTTGTGTGTGATATCATGTGCGATGCAAGCATGCCTGCAGTGTTTTTACTTGTGTGTGTGATATCACGTGCGATACAAGCAGCCCTGCACCGCGTTTACTTGTGTTTAATATCATGTGCGATACGGGCAGTCCTGCAGAGTGATTACTTGTGTGCGATATCATTTCAGAGTGACATTTTTGTCGGCCATATTGGGTCAGATCGCTGAATCAGCAGAGAAAACAAGGCGTGCATTTCAAATATCAAGTAAGAGATACTCTATAGAAGTATCGCACAAAAACAACGGTGTTGTTGCAATGAAACTTGCACACGCAGCGCCGACTCAGCAGTTTGTGAGGATGTTAAAATGTTGTGTCGTGTGTTTCCTCCGGTCTGTTAGTGTGCTTTCAGAGGAAACAGGAAGTCGACGCAATAAAAGATCATACATGTTAGAGGAAACAGGAAGTAGAGGCACTCCGAGAGACCTCCGATTTCGGGAGGTGGGGGGTGGGGGGGCGTGGTCGGGGGTGGGGCGGGGGGCGTGGTTGGGGGCGTGGTTAAGATGTATATATATATATATATATATATATATATATATATATATATATATGTAAGATATACTTGACTTTCAGTGAATTCTAGCTATATATATATATATATATATATTTTTTTTAATTATTACATATATATATATATATATATATATATATATATATATATATATATAT
The DNA here is from genome assembly GCF_033978685.3 of Nerophis lumbriciformis. Lineage (NCBI taxonomy): Eukaryota > Metazoa > Chordata > Actinopteri > Syngnathiformes > Syngnathidae > Nerophis > Nerophis lumbriciformis. Next base: position 4,250,215 of record NC_084553.2, read on the forward strand.
ATATATATATATATATATATATATATATATATATATATATATATAAAGAAATACTTGAATTTCAGTGTTCATTTATTTACACATATACACACACATAACACTCATCTACTCATTGTTGAGTTAGGCTCCACCATCAGAATGTGTACTTAAAACTTATAAAGATCCCATGGATATTATTCAGTGAGTTGATTCACCAAAACTAACCTGTTATACAGGAGGAAAAAGCACACAGGACGTTTCAATTGTTCACAGACTGGTCGCGCTCATCAGAATGACAAGACACTTCCGGTCTGCAGGTGATAGCATTCAATTGGGAAGAAACGCCCTACTGCCCCCTACTGACCAATGTGAATACTGATAAATGTGTAATGACAGCTCCAAAAACGAATTCAAACCACAAAATAAACTAAATAAATCAACACAAAAATGTGACACATTATGGGTGGGTCACATGTGCATGTACAGTAGATGGCAGTATTGTCCTGTTTAAAAGTGTCACAACATTGCTGTTTACGGCAATGTTGTGAACAGGCTGTCAACACGTCACTCAGGTCCGCATGGAGCTGGAGGGGGCGTGGCCTCCAGCTCCGCCTGAATTTCGGGAGATTTTCGGGAGAGGCGCTGAATTTCGGGAGTCTCCCGGAAAATCCGGGAGGGTTGGCAAGTATGGTCTTTTGTCACTCTAAAGCTGATAATACACGTATAAATGAAATATTGGCCAACCTCAGGCAACTTTATTTTATTTGTGTGCAATGTTCCGAAGTCATGATGACTAACGTGAGTTTTTAATTGCATCGTAGGAATAAATATCCACAATATTCATCAAACAGGAATGTGCTGAGATGTCACAGTTGTACTCAAGTAAGAGTACTGTTACTTTAGAGATTCATTACTCAAGTAAAAGTAAGGAGTAGTCACCCAAATATTTACTTGAGTAAAAGTAAAAAGTATGTTGTGAAAAAACTACTCAAGTACTGAGTAACTGATGAGTAACATATACACACACACACACACACACACACACATATATATATATATATATATATATATATATATATATATATATATATATATATATATATATATATATATATATATATACACATACATTGATATATACATTATATCATTTATATTTATTTATTTTGCCATTTTTGTTTACATGTTAAAGGTGTTTTAATGAATATACATGCATGTTTAACACATATAGTTAATATTGTTAACAAGTTAAAGGTGTTTAAAGATAATACAAGCATGTTTAACACATATAGTTAATATTGTTAACAACTTAAAGGTGTTTAAAGATAATACAAGCATGTTTAACACATATTGTTAACAACTTAAAGGTGTTTAAAGATAATACAAGCATGTTTAACACATATAGTTAATATTGTTAACAACTTAAAGGTGTTTAAAGATAATACAAGCATGTTTAACACATATTGTTAATATTGTTAACAACTTAAAGGTGTTCAAAGATAATACAAGCATGTTTAACACATATAGTTAATATTGTTAACAACTTAAAGGTGTTTAAAGATAATACAAGCATGTTTAACACATATAGTTAATATTGTTAACAACTTAAAGGTGTTTAAAGATAATACAAGCATGTTTAACACATATAGTTAATATTGTTAACAACTTAAAGGTGTTTAAAGATAATACAAGCATGTTTAACACATATAGTTAATATTGTTAACAACTTAAAGGTGTTTAAAGATAATACAAGCATGTTTAACACATATAGTTAATATTGTTAACAACTTAAAGGTGTTCAAAGATAATACAAGCATGTTTAACACATATTGTTAATATTGTTAACAACTTAAAGGTGTTTAAAGATAATACAAGCATGTTTAACACATATTGTTAATATTGTTAACAAGTTAAAGGTGTTTAAAAATAATACAAGCATGTTTAACACATATAGTTAATATTGTTAACAACTTAAAGGTGTTTAAAGATAATACAAGCATGTTTAACACATATAGTTAATATTGTTAACAACTTAAAGGTGTTCAAAGATAATACAAGCATGTTTAACACATATTGTTAATATTGTTAACAACTTAAAGGTGTTTAAAGATAATACAAGCATGTTTAACACATATAGTTAATATTGTTAACAACTTAAAGGTGTTTAAAGATAATACAAGCATGATTAACACATATAGTTAATATTGTTAACAACTTAAAGGTGTTTAAAGATAATACAAGCATGTTTAACACATATAGTTAATATTGTTAACAACTTAAAGGTGTTTAAAGATAATACAAGCATGTTTAACACATTGTTAATATTGTTAACAAGTTAAAGGTGTTTAAAGATAATACAAGCATGTTTAACACATATAGTTAATATTGTTAACAACTTAAAGGTGTTTAAAGATAATACAAGCATGTTTAACACATATAGTTAATATTGTTAACAACTTAAAGGTGTTTAAAGATAATACAAGCATGTTTAACACATATAGTTAATATTGTTAACAACTTAAAGGTGTTTAAAGATAATACAAGCATGTTTAACACATATTGTTAATATTGTTAACAAGTTAAAGGTGTTTAAAGATAATACAAGCATGTTTAACACATATAGATTCCTTTCTTTCATGAAGACAAGAATATAAGTTGGTGTATTACCTGATTCTGATGACTTGCATTGATTGTAATCAGACAGTAGTGATGATAACGTCCACGTTTTCAAATGGAGGAGAAAAATAGTTCCTCCTTCTGTGTAATACCACATGAAAGTGGTTGGTTTTTGGCTTCTTATTTGTCCAGCTTCCATATTAGTTTTTATACACTTTACAAGAAATACATTGGGGGCAAACTCCGTAGCTTGCTAGCTTGTTTGCGCTGGCTTTCGGAGACTCTTATTTTGAAAGCGCAGGCGCGATGGAGCGGCACTTTTATTGTGAAGACAGGAACTGTGCAGTCAGTCTTTAGGCTTTTGACGGGATGTACGGTTGAAATAAAAAAGTGTATTTTTTCCTTCACACTTTTGATTGATTGATTGGAACTTTTATTAGTAGATTGCACAGTACAGTACATATTATTCTGTACAATTGACTGAACGTAGATAAAAGTAGCAGAGTAAAAGTAGCGTTTCTTCTCTATAAATATACTCAAGTAAAAGTAAAAGTATGTTGCATTAAAACTACTCTTAGAAGTACAATTCATCCCAAAAGTTACTCAAGTAGATGTAACGGAGTAAATGTAGCGCGTTACTACCCACCTCTGAGAAGCAGATATGTCAAAACATCACATTTCATTAAAATGATTATATTTCATGTTAAAGTCTCAATCTTTTTACAATAGAATAGAATAGAATAGAAAGTACTTGATTGATCCCTGGGGGAAATTCAGCACCACAGTTTGCTCACAATAGACCAGGGGTCGGCAACCCGCGGCTCCGGAGCCGCATGCGGCTCTTTGATCACTCTGATGCGGCTCAGCTGCATACTTGCCGACCCTCCCAATTTTCCCGGGAGATTTCCGGATTTCAGTGCCTCTCGCAGACAACTTCCGGGACCAATATTCTCTGATTTTCACCCTAATAATCATAATAAGGGCGTGTCATGATGGTACAGCATTCAGCACCCTCTACAATATGTACAAACAGCGTGCCAGCCCAGCCTTTTGTTGTATGCATCTTCTTCTTGCTCACGTAAGTAACAGCAAGGCATACTTGGTCAATAGCCACACAGGTTACACTGACGGTGGCCATATAAAACAACTTTAACATTCTTACTAATAATGCGCCACACTTTGAACCAAAACCAAACAAGAATCTGCACCTTAACACAACATAAACACAACAGAACAAATACCCAGAATCCCATGCAGCACTGACTCTTCCGGGCTACATTGTACACCCCTACTCCCACCAAACCCCGCCCCCACCCCAACCCTGCCCCCCCCTCCGTGCGTCGGTTGAGGTGGGCGGGGTTTGGTAGCAGGGGTGTATAATGTAGCCCGGAAGAGTCAGGGCTGCATGGGATTCTGGGTATTTGTTCTGTTGTGTTTATGTTGTGTTACGGTGCAGATGTTCTCCCGAAATGTGTTTGTCATTCTTGTTTGGTTTTGGTTCAAAGTGTGGCGCATTATTAGTAAGAGTGCTAAAGTTTATACCGCCACCGTCAGTGTAATCTGTGTGGTTGTTGACCAAGTATGCATTGTTGTCATTTACGTGAGCAAGCAGAAGTCCCATACCACGTGTGGTTGGGCCGGCACGCTGGAATGCTGTACCATCACGGCACATGCGAGAGAATAGTTGCCCTGAATTTCGTAGTATGCTGGAAAAAATCGGGAGGTCAAGCACCATTCATACAAAACTCGAGACCCTTGGTTTATACATAACACAAAGCAAAAAAAAAACTTTACATGCAGTGTCATTTAATTTTTAAATTTCAAAAGATTTTTGTGGCTCCCATTGATTTCCTTGATTTGTGAAACTGGTCAAAATGGCTCTTTGACTGGTAAAGGTTGCCGACCCCTGCAATAGACAATAAACACTTAATAGCTTGATCACTTAGAGGAGTGTTTTTCAACCTTTTTTGAGCCCAGGCACATTTTTTCCGTTGAAAAAATCCACAGGCACACCACCAGCAGAAATCATTAAAAAACGAAACTCAGTTGACAGTAAAAAGTTGTTGTCACAATTGTTGGATATGAATTTAAAGCATAACCAAGCATGCATCACTATAGCTCTTGTCTCATGACATCACACCGTGACTTATTTTGAGTTTTTTTGGTGTTTTCCTGTGTGTAATGTTTTAGTTCTTGTCTTGCGCTCCCATTTTGGTGTTTTTTTTCTCTTTTTTTGGTATTTTCCTGTAGCAGTTTCATGTCTTCCTTTGAGGGATATTTCTCACATCTACTTTGTTTTAGCAATCAAGAATATTTCAGTTGTTTTTATCATTCTTTGTGGGGACATTGTTGATCGTCATGTCATGTTCGGGATGTATGTTGTGGGCACGGTCTTTGCTCCACAGTAAGTCTTTGCTGTCGTCCAGCATTCTGTTTTCAACCCTGGCCCGCAGACTTTTTTTGGGCTCTGGGAATCATTAATAAGCCGGAATTCTTTGAACGCAGATTTCTTGCCGGGACATATGGTACAATACAATCGACAAGATAGGACGGAGCTAGACCGTGTAGTATTTTATACGTAAGTAGTAAAACCTTAAAGTCACATCTTAAGTGCACAGGAAGCCAGTGCAGGTGAGCCAGTATAGGTATATATATATGTATGTATGTATATAAAGGTATATACAGTATAGGCGTAATATGATCAAACTTTCTTGTTCTTGTCAAAAGTCTAGCAGCCGTATTTTGTACCAATTGTAGTCTTTTAATGCTAGACATAGGGAGACCCCAAAATAATACGTTACAGTAGTCGAGACGAGACGTAACGAACGCATGAATAATGATCTCAGCGTCGCTAGTGGATAAAATAGAACGAATTTTAGCGATATTACGGAGATGAAAGAAGGCCGTTTTAGTAACACTCTTAATGTGTGACTCAAAGGAGAGAGTTGGGTGGAAGATAATACCCAGATTCTTTACTGATTCGCCTTGTGTAATTGTTTGGTTGTCAAATGTTAAGGTGGTATTATTAAATAAATGTCGGTGTTTAGCAGGACCGATAATCAGCATTTCCGTTTTCTTAGTGTTGAGTTGCAAGAAGTTAGCGGACATCCATTGTTTAATTTCATTAAGACACGCCTCCAGCTGACTACAATCCGGCGTGTTGGTCAGCTTTAGGGGCATGTAGAGTTGGGTGTCATCAGCATAGCAATGAAAGCTAACACCGTATTTGCGTATGATGTCGCCTAGCGGCAGCATGTAAATACTAAGGAGTGCAGGGCCAAGAACCGAACCCTGAGGAACTCCGCACGTTACCTTAACATAGTCCGAGGTCACATTATTATGGGAGACGCATTGCATCCTGTCAGTAAGATAAGAGTTAAACCACGACAAGGCTAAGTCTGACATACCAATACGTGTTTTGATACGCTCTAATAAAATATTATGATGGACGGTATGGAAAGCAGCGCTAAGATCAAGAAGCAGCAACATAGATGACGCATCAGAATCCATCGTTAGCAGTAGATCATTAGTCATTTTGGCGAGGGCTGTCTCCGTAGAGTGATTTGCCCTGAAACCGGATTGAAAAGGTTCACAGAGATTGTTAGACACTAAGTGTTCATTTAGCTGCTGTGCCACAATTTTTTCGAGGATTTTCGAAATAAAGGGAAGGTGGGACACCGGTCGGTAGTTTACCATGAGGTCAGGATCAAGGTTAGGTCTTTTGAGCAGAGGATGAATAACCGCTTTCTTGAATGCTAGGGGAACAGTGCCAGAGGAAAACTAGCCTTCTGGCTAATTCTGGCTTTTTTTTAACCATGTGTAGTCATGTGTTTTAAGAAATTGCATTGTCCCCTTTGAAATAAACTAATCTTAATCGTAACATCACCAATAGGAAGTAATAATGATATTCTTTGTGTGTGTGTGTGTGTGTGTGTGTGTGTGTGTGTGTGTGTGTGTGTGTGTGTGTGTGTGTGTGTGTGTGTGTGTGTGTGTGTGTGTGTGTGTCAGTGTTCTTAACCTGGGTGAACTGCTCCAGTGTGCGCTGGGCCACAAGGATCCAGGACGTGTTCACCGTGGGAAAGCTGCTCGCCCTGGGTCTCATCATCGTGGTTGGACTGGTTCAAATCGGCCGAGGTAAACACACACACACACACACACACTCACACACACACACACACACATTGTTACCTCATGGTCTTTCCTACCTGTATCCAGGCTACTACGACGCTCTGGTGCCCAGCGCGGCCTTCGAGTTCCACCAGGACCCGTCCGTGGGTCAGATCGCGCTGGCCTTCCTGCAGGCCTCCTTCGCTTACAGCGGCTGGAACTTCCTCAACTACGTGACGGAGGAAATCGTGAATCCGCGCACGTATGTCGTCATGTGTGTTTTTTTCAACCCACGTGGCCCAGAACGTTGACCAAAGTCTTGGGTCTTGGTGCGACCAGGAACCTGCCGCGGGCCATCTACATCTCCATCCCCTTGGTGACGCTGGTCTACACCATGACCAACATCGCTTACTTCTCCTCCATGACCCCGGAAGAGCTGCTGGCGTCCAACGCCGTGGCGGTGGTAAGCAGCTGACGAGATGAAAGCAAATAGGTCACATGACTAATTGGAGGCATGAGAGTCATGAGGGTTGTCAGCACGAGTTCCAAGGAGGTCACTTCCTTCCCAAATGCGGTCATGTGACGCCTGAATGACGACTTCTGTTCCAGGTCATTTCAGTTACAGATCAATTGATATCGTTTTTTTTTCATGGCCGATACAGATACGACTAATAATATTCAAGTAGGCCGATAACTGATATTCATTTGCAGTAAAAGTGATCAAACATGAATATTATATGCAAACTTTTTGACTTGGCAGCCTCATTGGGCTAAAACAATTTGGCCTATACGTATGTGTACATATATCATTAATATAAAGGATATATCATTATTATAATTAGTTATTAAGAGTATGTGAAAGTTGAACTTCTACCTTGTTTACTTCCGTGACGACCTCCTTCAAGTTTTGTTATCAAGCAGAAATATCAAGCAGCTAAAATGTGCAGAGAGAGTGTTTTGCATTTGTCCCATCATGCATTGCAGATTATTTAAATGGTGATTGGGCGATTTTAAAAAAAAATATCCACAAAGTTCTGTGAGCAGGTTGTGTTATGTGTGACCATGTGTGTTGACGTTTTGTGTTGGTTGCGTTTTTGTTTGGTTTTTTTTGCTCCATGACTAGGGAAGGTTGTTTGGATTGGGACATATAAGTGAATGCTGTGCTGATGGAACTCCATACACAATATATGGTCATCCACAATATTTGCCACAAATCAGATTGTTAGATATTGTAAAAAAAAAAGAAAGAAAAGAAGGCACGTCAGATTCTTTATTAAACTTCTGATGTCTCGCGGGTCAAACCGAAGACGTAGATCGTAATGTGATTTTATACCACTTTATGGATTTAATATATTGTAAGGTTTCCTCGGGAAATACGGCGAACATTTAAATAAAAACAATTCTGGGATTTTATATATATGTGTGTGTGTGTGTGTGTGTGTGTGTGTGTGTGTGTGTGTGTGTGTATATATATATATATATATATATATATATATATATGTATATATATATATATATATATATATATGTATATATATATATATATATATATATATATATATGTATATATATATATATATAACTGTATATATATATATACATATATATATATATATATATATATATATATATAAGTCATATATATATTATTTATATACTATTATATATATAATAGTATATATTATATACTATTATATATATATATACAGTCATACATACATACATATGTTATATATGATGTGTACATATATATTATATATAATAGTATATAAATAATATATATATATATATATATTTATATACTATTATATATAATAGTATATATTATATACTATTATATATATATATATACATACATATATATATACAGTCATACATACATATATATGATGTATACATATATATTATATATAATATATATATATATATATATATATATATATATATATATATATATATATATATATATATATATATATATATATATATAGACCCCAAAAAGGGACAAGCGGTAGAAAATGGATGGATGGATATATATGCATGTATGTACAGGTATATATATATATATATATATATATATATAAGTCATATATATATTATTTATATACTATTATATATAATAGTATATATTATATACTATTATATATATACAGTCATACATATGTTATATATGATGTGTACATATATATTATATATAATAGTATATAAATAATATATATATTTATATACTATTATATATAATAGTATATATTATTTACTATTATATATATATATATACATACATATATATATATATACAGTCATACATACATATATATGATGTATACATATATATTATATATAATATATATATAATAGTATATAAATAATATGTATATATATATATATGTATTATTTATATACTATTATATATAATAGTATATATTATGTGCTATTATATATAATTATATATATATATATATATATATATATATATATATATATATATATATATATATATATATATATATATATATAATCAATCAACATAGATAGAACTAAATATAATTTAGAGATTTAAGCATTGAATTAAAAACATTTTTACAAATAATATCTGACCTATTTTTTATTTATTTTTATGACTGAGACCCTGCCGGGTCCCTAAGATCAAACTTAAGGGAAGTCCTAAAATGTATTAAAGGACAGTGTTTTATTTTCCTATCATTAAACACAGTGTCACTGTTCAAACTGTGTGTGATGTTACAGTGGCCAAAAATATGAACTATGCTTGATAAAACAAAACCTCGACCTTGTTTTAATGAATACTTAGGCCTACTACGCTACTGTATTTCAACGCTGGTCATTATGGTGGTACTAGGAGAGTCAGGTTTGTTTCTGAGGTGGTACTTGACTACCACTGCGCTAAAGACAAACAACCACATGATCAAACTGATACCCCTCAGAGCAGAGGCGGTAGGCTGCATATTTAAGATGTGTAGCAAAGCCTGCTCGTCTTTCTTTCTGTTTTTAACCAAGCTCTTTTTCTGGGTGAGTTTTGGTAGGGTTGGGTCATAGGTTCTATCATGTACGCTAAAAAGAAAAGAACAAAGCTTGCTCAGAGGTATTTTGTGCAGCGTGCCACGCCCTCCTGGCTCCGCCCGGGAAAGTCCTCCGTCGACTTTTTGCGGTCGTCGCTCTGACGAAAGACAAAAACCTTTGAAGTGAGTCATGTTGCTGTCACCTAAATGTGCCCATTGTGATCCGCAGACCTTTGGAGAAAAGCTGCTGGGGATGTTCTCCTGGATGATGCCCATCTCCGTGGCTCTGTCCACCTTTGGCGGAATCAACGGATACCTGTTCACCTCGTCCAGGTGAGACCATGTCAGGTCCAAACATTGATGACATCTATTAAACAAGACAAGAGGCAAAGAATTAAACAGAGACAGAATTCAATTTGGACTCAATTGAGGAGAAACGTGTCGACCTGTAACCTCTTACAGTGTCACCCACGCTCTGGCGAAAGATTGTACGGTACTCCTCCCTCTTTATTTTACTTTCTCCGACCACGTGACCACAGCTGCTTCCAAAGGACAAAGGTCGCAAACAGTTCACAGAAAAGGTTGCCAACAGTTCACGGAAAAGGTCGTAAACAAGTTCAAAAAGAGGTTCGCAAAACAGTTCAAAAAGACGTTTGTAAAACAGTTGAAAAAGAAAGTTCAAAAAGAGGTAATCTGGAAATTGGGCAGATCCCGCCTTCTCTCCGCTTTGAAGTCCTTGGGTTAGAACAATATCTTTCTGTTGATTACCATACATGAAAGAAAACAGAACACCTTCATTTCGCTTCCCCCCTACACAGTGGAGTTTTACCAGCCTTACTCTTGGTAGCCTTCCCGGTAAGGTCTATTCAGGTGTACTGGAGAGGAGGCTACGCCGGATAGTCGAACCTCGGATTCAGGAGGAACAGTGTGGTTTTCGTCCTGGTCGTGGAACTGTGGACCAGCTCTATACTCTCGGCAGGGTCCTTGAGGGTGCATGGGAGTTTGCTCAACCAGTCT
>NC_084553.2:4268450-4278450 GCF_033978685.3 Nerophis lumbriciformis
GTCGATGTTTGAACAATTCACAATCTCTGGAACAAACCTGATCACAGAGTGGTCGAGGTTTGAACAATTTACAATCTCTGGAACAAACCTGATAGCATAGTGATTGAGGTTTGAACAGTTCACTATCTCTCGAACAAACCTGATCAAAGAATGAATGAGGTTTGAACAATTCACAATCTCTGGCACAAACCTGATCACAGAGTGGTTGAGGTTTGAACAGTTCACAATCTCTGGAACAAACCTGATCAGAGAGTGGTTGAGGTTTGAACAATTTACAATCTCTGGAACAAACCTGATCACAGAGTGGTTGAGGTTTGAACAATTTACAATCTCTGGAACAAACCTGATAGCATAGTGATTGAGGTTTGAACAGTTCACAATCTCTCGAACAAACCTGATCAAAGAATGACTGAGATTTGAACAATTCACAATCTCTGGAACAAACCTGATCACAGAGTGGTTGAGGTTTGAACAATTCACAATCTCTGGAACAAACCTGATCACAGAGTGGTTGAGGTTTGAACAATTCACAATCTCTGGAACAGACCTGATTGCCGAGTGGTTGAGGTTTGAACAATTCACAATCTCTCAAATAAACCTGATCAAAGAATGACTGAGGTTTGAAAAATTCACAATCTCTGGAACAAACCTGATAGCATAGTGATTGAGGTTTGAACAGTTCACAGTCTCTCGAACAAACCTGATCAAAGAATGACTGAGGTTTGAACAATTCACAATCTCTGGAACAAACCTGATCGCCGAGTGGTTGAGGATTGGACAATTCACAATCTCTCGAATAAACGTGATCAAAGAATGACTGAGATTTGAACAATTCACAACCTCTGAAACAAACCTGATCACAGATTGGTCGAGGTTTGAACAATTCACAATCTCTGGAACAAACCTGATCGCAGAGTGGTTGAGGTTTGCACAATCCACAATCTCTCGAACAAACCTGATCAAAGAATGACTGAGATTTGAACAATTCACAATCTCTCGAACAAACCTGATCGCCGAGTGGTTGAGGATTGGACAATTCACAATCTCTGGAACAAACCTGATCAAAGAATGACTGAGATTTGAATAATTCATAATCTCTCAAACAAACCTGATCACAGAGTGGTCAAGGTTTGTACAATTCACAATCTCTGGAACAAACCTGATCACAGAGTGGTCAAGGTTTGGACAATTCACAATCTCTGGAACAAACCTGATCAAAGAATGACTGAGATTTGAACAATTCACAACCTCTGAAACAAACCTGATCACAGAGTGGTCGAGGTTTGAACAATTCACAATCTCTGGAACAAACCTGATCGCCGAGTGGTTGAGGTATGAGCAATTCACAATCTCTGGAACAAACCTGATCAAAGAATGACTGAGATTTGAACAATTCACAATCTCTCAAACAAACCTGATCACAGAGTGGTCAAGGTTTGGACAATTCACAATCTCTCGAACAAACCTGATCAAAGAATGACTGAGATTTGAACAATTCACAACCTCTGAAACAAACCTGATCACAGAGTGGTCGAGGTTTGAACAATTCACAATCTCTGGAACAAACCTGATCGCCGAGTGGTTGAGGTATGAGCAATTCACAATCTCTGGAACAAACCTGATCAAAGAATGACTGAGATTTGAACAATTCACAATCTCTCAAACAAACCTGATCACAGAGTGGTCAAGGTTTGGACAATTCACAATCTCTGGAACAAACCTGATCAAAGACTGGTTGAGGTTTGAGTTGATCCACTGACCAAGGTGTATTCTCCCTGCAGGTGAACCTGCTGATCCCGATCAGCTACATGGTGTTCTGGGCCGTGCTGCTGTGCTTCAGTCTGTACTCCGAACCCGTAGTCTGCGGTCTGGGGATGGTCATCGTGCTGACCGGCGTACCCGTCTACTTCGTGGGCGTTTGGTGGAAGAACAAACCCAAGTGGATCTTCAGGCTGACAGGTGACTGCTTCTACCTTGTTGACAATCTTTGTTTTTCGGCCGGTGTACTAAACTCTGATGTGGTGTGCCAGAGAAAATCACCTACGTGGGCCAGAAGGCGTGCTACGTCATGTTCCCTCAGGAGGACCCCGCAGAGGCCGAGCCCCTCACCTCCTCCAAAGCCACGGACTGAGCAGGACAAAGTTTCCAGTTGAAATATGCTATTAATGATCTACATCACACTTCAACACATCAACACACGGACAATGTTGTCGTATCTCCAAGACGTCGCCTTTCCGAGCCATCACTCCCAATTTGATCCGACTTGAAGTCCTGACCTCGGGTCCCAGAGCCAAGTCCTTACAGGATCAGCTATGCACTCCGGAGGACTACGATCACAAGCGTCTTGATTCGACCTTTTTTTTTATGCATTTGGGACTTTGGTACACACTAAAACTCTTTTTTTTTTGGAAAACCTGAGCCAGGGTGAAGACTTGAAAATGTTGTCCAGCATGCGGTCTACAGGTCCACCCTCACATAGCTTGTGCCTTTTCCTTAAAAAATGACTTTCTCCAGGTTTCCTATTGGCCGATGTCGCCTCACATGGTCACAGCGCCACCTGTGGCCAATCCGTTTATTACGTGGACTGGAATTTTTTTAAAACCTGAGTCCGCCTGGCTCAGGTGCGGTTTTTTGCACCGTCAGGTCGACTACGGACTGCCGCTTTAATGCGAGTGTGCCTTAATATGAGACGTGGGTCATATTGTGAATTAGTTTTTTTTGCCTCATTCTTGTGAGAATCCTGCGGGTAACTTGGTTAATGTATGCAGGACTAGCTGCAGTGTGCTCAAACAACCACCAGGTAGCATCTGTGAGCAGATAATACCGTACGTCTTCACATAAAATCGTGAATAACAAATAATCATATTGATAATAATAAGTATGGATTTTACGCTAAATATATTTAGCCTTTTTGATGACATGTTTGTATTCATGCGAGGGGAACAAAACAAATATTAGCATGTTGCTACGCATGCTTGTTACTGTCACACTCCAATACCGTTACGACGTTTACGCCAGTCCAGGGGTGTCCAAGGTGCGGCCCGAAACTCATTTTTTAACGGTTAGCATTCTAATGATAGCACGCTAGCTGTTTTTGCTCATTTTGAAGGGTCAAAAATATTTTTACTGGACAAAAAGATAGCTGTTAATGCTAATGTTGGTAACGGTTAGCATTGTCATGATAGTACGCTAGCTGTTTTTGCTAATTTTGAAGGGTCAAAAATATTGTTACTTGACACAAAGATAGCTGTTAATGCTACTGTTGGTAACGGTTAGCATTCTAATGATAGCACACTAGCTGTTTTTGCTCATTTTAAGGTCAAAAATATTGTTACTCGACAAAAATCTACCTGCTAATGCTTATGTTGGTAACGGTTAGCATTGTCATGATAGCACGCTAACTGTTTTTGCTCATTTTGAAGGGTCAAAAATATTGTTACTCAACAAAATGCTACTGTTGGTAACGGTTAGCATTCTCATGATAGCACGCTAGCTGTTTTTGCTCATTTTGAAGGGTCAAAAATATTGTTACTCGACAAAAAGATACCTGTTAATACTACTGTTGTTAACGGTTAGCATTCTAATGATAGCACGCTAGCTGTTTTTGCTAATTTTGAAGGGTCAAAAATATTTTTACTCGACAAAAAGATACATGTCAATGCTAATGTTGGTAACGGTTAGCATTCTAATGATAGCACACTAGCTGTTTTTGCTAATTTTAAGGTCAAAAATATTGTTACTCGACAAAAAGATACCTGTTAATGCTACTGTTGGTAACGGTTAGCATTGTCATGATAGCACGCTAGCTGTTATTGCTCATTTTGAAGGGTCAAAAATATTTTTACTCGACAAAAAGATAGCTGTTAATGCTACTGTTGGTAACGGTTAGCATTCTCATGATAGCACGCTAGCTGTTTTTGCTAATTTTGAAGGGTCAAAAATATTTTTACTCGACAAAAAGATACCTGTTAATACTACTGTTGTTAACGGTTAGCATTCTAATGATAGCACGCTAGCTGTTTTTGCTAATTTTGAAGGGTCAAAAATATTTTTACTCGACAAAAAGATACATGTCAATGCTAATGTTGGTAACGGTTAGCATTCTAATGATAGCACACTAGCTGTTTTTGCTAATTTTAAGGTCAAAAATATTGTTACTCGACAAAAAGATACCTGTTAATGCTACTGTTGGTAACGGTTAGCATTCTCATGATAGCACGCTAGCTGTTTTTGCTAATTTTGAAGGGTCAAAAATATTTTTACTCGACAAAAAGATACATGTCAATGCTAATGTTGGTAACGGTTAGCATTCTAATGATAGCACACTAGCTGTTTTTGCTAATTTTAAGGTCAAAAATATTGTTACTCGACAAAAATATACCTGTTAATGCTAATGTTGGTAACGGTTAGCATTGTCATGATAGCACGCTAGCTGTTTTTGCTAATTTTGAAGGGTCAAAAATATTTTTACTCGACAAAAAGATACATGTCAATGCTAATGTTGGTAACGGTTAGCATTCTAATGATAGCACACTAGCTGTTTTTGCTAAATTTAAGGTCAAAAATATTGTTACTCGACAAAAAGATACCTGTCAATGCTAATGTTGGTAACGGTTAGCATTGTCATGATAGCACGCTAGCTGTTTTTGCTCATTTTGAAGGGTCAAAAATATTTTTACTGGACAAAAAGATACCTGTTAATGCTAATGTTGGTAACGGTTAGCATTCTAATGATAGCACACTAGCTGTTTTTGCTCATTTTAAGGTCAAAAATATTGTTACTCGACAAAAAGATACCTGTTAATGCTACTGTTGGTAACGGTTAGCATTGTCATGATAGCACGCTAGCTGTTTTTGCTCATTTTGAAGGGTCAAAAATATTGTTACTCGACAAAAAGATACCTGTTAATGCTACTGTTGGTAACGGTTAGCATTGTCATGATAGCACGCTAGCTGTTTTTGCTCATTTTGAAGGGTCAAAAATATTGTTACTCGACAAAAAGATACCTGTTAATGCTACTGTTGGTAACGGTTAGCATTCTCATGATAGCACGCTAGCTGTTTTTGCTAATTTGGAAGGGTCAAAAATATTGTTACTCGACAAAAAGATACCTGTTAATGCTACTGTTGGTAACGGTTAGCATTCTCATGATAGCACGCTAGCTGTTTTTGGTCATTTTGAAGGGTCAAAAATATTGTTACTCGACAAAAAGATAGCTGTTAATGCTAATGTTGGTAACGGTTAGCATTCTCATGATAGCATGCTAGCTGTTTTTGCTAATTTTGAAGGGTCAAAAATATTGTTACTCGACAAAATGCTACTTTTGGTAACGGTTAGCATTCTAATGATAGCACACTAGCTGTTTTTGCTCATTTTAAGGTCAAAAATATTGTTACTCGACAAAAATATACCTGCTAATGCTTATGTTGGTAACGGTTAGCATTGTCATGATAGCACGCTAGCTGTTTTTGCTCATTTTGAAGGGTCAAAAATATTGTTACTCGACAAAATGCTACTGTTGGTAACGGTTAGCATTCTCATGATAGCACGCTAGCTGTTTTTGCTCATTTTGAAGGGTCAAAAATATTGTTACTCGACAAAAAGATAGCTGTTAATGCTACTGTTGGTAACGGTTAGCATTCTCATGATAGCACGCTAGCTGTTTTTGCTCATTTTGAAGGGTCAAAAATATTGTTACTCGACAAAATGCTACTGTTGGTAACGGTTAGCATTGTCATGATAGCACGCTAGCTGTTATTGCTCATTTTGAAGGGTCAAAAATATTGTTACTCGACAAAATGCTACTGTTGGTAACGGTTAGCATTGTCATGATAGCACGCTAGCTGTTATTGCTCATTTTGAAGGGTCAAAAATATTGTTACTCGACAAAATGCTACTGTTGGTAACGGTTAGCATTGTCATGATAGCACGCTAGCTGTTATTGCTCATTTTGAAGGGTCAAAAATATTTTTACTCGACAAAAAGATACATGTCAATGCTAATGTTGGTAACAGTTAGCATTCTCATGATAGCACGCTAGCTGTTTTTGCTCATTTTGAAGGGTCAAAAATATTGTTACTCGACAAAAAGATAGCTGTTAATGCTACTGTTGGTAACGGTTAGCATTCTCATGATAGCACACTAGCTGTTTTTGCTAATTTTAAGGTCAAAAATATTGTTACTCGACAAAAATATACCTGCTAATGCTTATGTTGGTAACGGTTAGCATTCTCATGATAGCACGCTAGCTGTTTTTGCTCATTTTGAAGGGTCAAAAATATTGTTACTCGACAAAATGCTACTGTTGGTAACGGTTAGCATTGTCATGATAGCACGCTAGCTGTTATTGCTCATTTTGAAGGGTCAAAAATATTTTTACTCGACAAAAAGATACATGTCAATGCTAATGTTGGTAACGGTTAGCATTCTCATGATAGCACGCTAGCTGTTTTTGCTAATTTTGAAGGGTCAAAAATATTGTTACTCGACAAAAAGATACCTGTTAATGCTACTGTTGCTAACGGTTAGCATTGTCATGATAGCACGCTAGCTGTTTTTGCTAATTTTGAAGGGTCAAAAATATTGTTACTCGACAAAAAGATACCTGTTAATGCTACTGTTGGTAACGGTTAGCATTGTCATAATAGCACGCTAGCTGTTTATGCTAATTTTGAAGGGTCAAAAATATTTTTACTTGACAAAAAGATACATGTC
Organism: Nerophis lumbriciformis; assembly: GCF_033978685.3. NCBI lineage: Eukaryota > Metazoa > Chordata > Actinopteri > Syngnathiformes > Syngnathidae > Nerophis > Nerophis lumbriciformis. Next base: position 4,275,166 of record NC_084553.2, read on the forward strand.
AATGCTACTGTTGGTAACGGTTAGCATTGTCATGATAGCACGCTAGCTGTTTTTACTCATTTTGAAGGGTCAAAAATATTGTTACTCGACAAAAAGATAGCTGTTAATGCTAACGTTGGAATGCTAGCTACTTTTGATGCATGCTAGCATTAGCTGGCTAGGTACACACCTCAGAGTATTCTATTATGGTACTTGACGCATGTTGCAGTTAGCATGTTAGCATGCTATGCTAACTTTTTTTTTTTGTAGCTTTTTTAACAGGTATATACGGAGCCCCTAAAGGGACATGGGGGAAAAAATGTTTTATTTTTATTTTATTTTTTTAGACATGTACCTCGTGCGCACGAGAAACTTTTTCTAAATTTATAAAAAAATTTAAAAAATTATAAATTTTTTTTTTTTTTTTTTTTTTAGACATGTATGTCGTGCAAACTAGAAACTATCTCGTGCGCACAGAAACTTTTTATAAAGTTATAAAAAAAAAATTAAAAAATGTATAATTTTTTTTATTGGATTTTTTTTAGACATTATCTTGTGCGCACAGAAACTTTTTATAGTTATAAAAAAAAAATTTTTTTTTTTTAGACATGTATCTCGTGCGCAGAAGAAACTTTTTATGAAGTTATAAAATTTTTATTAAAAACTATAATTTTTTTTTTTTTTTAGACCTGTATGTCGTGCACACGAGAAACTATCTCGTGCGCACAGAAAGTTTTTATAAAGTTATAAAAAACATTTTTAAAAATGTATAATTTTTTTTTTATTGGATTTTTTTTAGACATTATCTTGTGCGCACAGAAACTTTTTATAAAGTTATAAAAAATTTAAAAAATTTTTTTTTAGACATGTATCTCGTGCGCACAAGAAACTTTTTATGAAGTTATAAAAAATTTTAAAAAACTATAATTTTTTTTTTTTTTTTTAGACATGTATGTCGTGCACACGAGAAACTATCTCGTGCGCACAGAAACTTTTTATAAAGTTATAAAAAACATTTTTAAAAATTTATAATTTTTTTTTATTGGATTTTTTTTAGACATTATCTTGTGCGCACAGAAACTTTTTATAAAGTTATAAAAAAAAATTAAAAAACTATAATTTTTTTTTTTTTTTTAGACATGTATCTCGTGCGCACAAGAAACTTTTTATGAAGTTATAAACATTTTTTAAAAAACTATAATTTTTTTTTTTTTTAGACATGTATCTCTTGCGCACGAGAAACTATCTCGTGCGCACAGAAACTTTTTATAAAGTTATAAAAAACATTTTTAAAAATGTATAATTTTTTTTTTATTGGATTTTTTTTAGACATTATCTCGTGCGCACAGAAACTTTTTATAAAGTTATAAAAAATAAAAAAAATTTTTTTTAGACATGTATCTTGTGCGCACAAGAAACTTTTTATGAAGTTATAAAAATTTTTTTAAAAACTATAATTTTTTTTTTTTTTTTTAGACATGTATGTCGTGCACACGAGAAACTATCTTGTGCGCACAGAAACTTTTTATAAAGTTATAAAAAACATTTTTAAAAATTTATAATTTTTTTTTATTGGATTTTTTTTAGACATTATCTTGTACGCACAGAAACTTTTTATAAAGTTATAAAAAAAAATTAAAAAACTATAATTTTTTTTTTTTTTTTTAGACATGTATCTCGTGCGCACAAGAAACTTTTTATGAAGTTATAAACATTTTTTAAAAAACTATAATTTTTTTTTTTTTTAGACATGTATCTCTTGCGCACGAGAAACTATCTCGTGCGCACAGAAACTTTTTATAAAGTTATAAAAAACATTTTTAAAAATGTATAATTTTTTTTTTATTGGATTTTTTTTAGACATTATCTCGTGCGCACAGAAACTTTTTATAAAGTTATAAAAAATAAAAAAAATTTTTTTTAGACATGTATCTTGTGCGCACAAGAAACTTTTTATGAAGTTATAAAAAATTTTTTAAAAACTATAATTTTTTTTTTTTTTTTAGACATGTATGTCGTGCACACGAGAAACTATCTCGTGCGCACAGAAACTTTTTATAAAGTTATAAAAAACATTTTTAAAAATGTATAATTTTTTTTTTATTGGATTTTTTTTAGACATTATCTCGTGCGCACAGAAACTTTTTATGAAGTTATAAAAAAAAAAAAGTTTTTTTTTAGACATGTATCTCGTGCGCACAAGAAACTTTTTATGAAGTTATAAAAAAAATTTTAAAAACTAATTTTTTTTTTTTTTTTTTAGACATGTATGTCATGCAAAAAACATTTTTAAAAATGTATAATTTTTCTTTTATTGGATTTTTTTTAGACATTATCTCGTGCGCACAGAAAATTGTTATAAAGTTATAAAAAAAAAATTAAAAAAATTAATAATTTTTTTTTGTTGGATTTTTTTTAGACATTATCTCGTGCGCACAGAAACTTATTATAGTTATTAAAAAAACAATTTATTTTTATTTATTTTTTTTAGACATGTATCTCGTGCGCACTAGATCGTTTCTTGTGCGCACAAGATAGATGTCAAAAAAAAAAAAAGTAAACATTTAAAAATTTTTTTTATAACTTTATAAATAGTTTCTCGTCACAAAAAAAAAAAAATCCCCCATGTCCCTTTAGGGGCTCCGTAGGTATACAACTCAGTGTCATAAATTTGAGTATTTCACAAATGCTAACTGTAAGCATGCTATTGTTAGCATGTCAACATAGCACTGTTAGCATGATAGCTTTTTTTAAGCTCAGTTTGTTGATTCTTGTGTTACTTGACGCGTGCTAACTGTTAGCGTTTCAGTTAAGCATTCACACAAAATGTGTACCGAAAGAACTTTTTCTAGTTCTTTGAAGAAGAAAAAAACTGTATATTGTTCTAGTTTTGAAGGTGAAAACTACCAAAATGGCCCCTGTACCCTTTGATTTGTGGTTGTGTGGCCCTCAGTGGCACCCCTGCTGTCCTGGTTTGTCATTCTTTAGTGCATGGACTTAGCGTGTTGCCATGGAAACGTGACATCTTCCTCTCTGATGGGTGCTCAGCGTGAAAGTAAAGTACTGTACTTTGTCAGAGAAACCACTGACGGACCAACAATCCTCGCGACATTTGGCAGAAAAGTTCTCCCAAAGACACTTTTTCTGCACTCACACTTTGGAGTCGGGACGTTTATAAAACAATGTTACTTAACCTAACAATAGCTCCTATTTTTTGTTTTTGTTCTTGTCTGCCTCAAAGTTCTTAGCACTTGTCAATAAAGGAATTGTTTTTCACAATGATTGCCTCCCTAAAATGTTGTTTGA
>NC_084553.2:4288450-4290950 GCF_033978685.3 Nerophis lumbriciformis
AGTAGAAAAAGCGTTCCAACAAGCAAATGGCAGCGATTGTGCGTGATGGCGCTGGCAAATGGCGAGGCAACTCTTGACTTGTGTGTTCATGGCTTGCCAGCGCTGCATAATGGCGCCAGGATGTCAGGGGGCGGGGCTTCAAGGACACTTTGGGCGCCAGAGAGCGTGCGTCAACATGGCGTGCTTTCCCTCCCTGAACGTACGCTCGCCTTCCTCCGCCTCCTCTTCTCCTCCCCGCCTCCCGTCTCCTCGCCGTCCAGAGACGTGGCGGACGAAGTCGACGACGACGACTCGTCGGGCGTCCTCCCCAAGGGGTGGCGCGGGGAGTCGGCGGCGCCGAGGGGCCCGAGAGGCGAGTAGCGCCTGAGGGAGACCCCCTTGAGGTTGGCGGCCAGATCCAGAACCAGTTTTCTGGAAGAGCGCGGCGCGGTTAGGAGAGGGGGCTGTCCTGGACCCTCACTCGGACCGGGAGGGAAAGGTTCTGGAGGGGACGGCGCCGCCGCTTCGGGACTGTCCTGTGATTGGTAGGAGAGCGGCGAGGCGGGACTCTCCGGCGTGTGCCCGCCGTGTAGGTCCACGCCGGCCGAGCAGTCCCACGCCGCCTCCGTGCCGACGTCCCCGCCCCGGACCCCTCGCCCCCCTGCGGTTCGGTAGCTGTGCAGCCCCAGGGTGACGTGTGCGGCGCCGGCGGGGGGGTCCAGCAGAGGGGCGTGGCCTCTGGCTTGGCGGAACATGCGACTCCACGCGTTGGCGAAGCGGCGCCGCGAGGATGAGGACGAGGAGGAGGAGGAGGAGGCGCGGCGGGTGGTGTGGCGTCGGATTTGTCTGCTCATGGCCAGGCGCAGGTTCTGCAAGACCGAGGCCTGCCGGGGGGGGGGGGGGGGAGACAAAAAACAATGAGGGTCTTTCCGGTCGGCTGAGATTCAGTTCTTTACCTGGGTGGGGTTGTAAGGCGGGAAATCGTCCACGGGCGGGATGAGACCCTGGGCGATGAGCTGCCCGTACGAGGGCGGAGCCTCCCGCTGCACAAACTCCGCCTCCATGCGAGTCATCTGAGTCTCAAAAGCTCTACAAGGCGGGGTGAAACAAGAGGAAGGGAAATATTGACAGTGGCCACTAGGTGGTGCAGCAACAAGTTATGAAACTTCATTTGAAAATGTACAAATCTCTTGTCCAGCAACAATTTCAGTGTGATTTATGCTGTATTGCTTCCTCGACACTGCATTGGCCTGTTTTGTGGCTAAAAGATCGTTCTTTTACAGCCCCCTAATAAGTTACTCTCCAAATGGGTTTCTTCTTTTGTGGTTGATGCTGTATTACTGCCTTTTCTAATGTTGAACCAAAGCATTCCTGTTCACAATCTGTTTTTTGCTCGTCCTCCAGCCTCCTAAAAACGGGCCACTTCGCCCCAACCCCTCCTCCAGCTATAAAAGTCTGGAAGTTTCTTTGTCTCTCTCTCTCTCTCTTTTTCTTCCCTCTTAGCAGCGTAGACTTACTTCTCTGTAACCTGACGTCGTTTGAGATCTCAAATATTTGGTTGTGCCCACTGACTACTTCCTCCATAAAACTTTAGGAGGAAAAATAGCAAAGAATAGTTGGGGGTGGGCGATACTAACCAATAAAATGGTTTAAAAAAAAAAAAAGGTATATATATATGTATATATGTATATATATATATATATATATATATATATATATATATATATATATATATATATATATATATATAACCCCTTGGCTCCGGAGCCGCATGCGGCTATTTGAACACTTTGATGCGGCTCAGCTGCATATTTGCCGACCCCCCCGATTTTCCCGGGAGACTTCCGGATTTCAGTGCCTCTCGCAGAAAACTCCCGGGATTAATATTCTCCGATTTTCAACCTTACAATAATAATAAGGGCGTGCCATGATGGTACAGCATTTAGCACCCTCTACAATCTGTTTAAACAGCGTGCCAGCCCAGGCTCTTGTTATATGCATCTTCTGCTTGCACACTAGAGATGCGCGGATAGGCAATTATTTCATCCGCAACCACATCAGAAAGTCGTCAACCAACCGCCATCCACCCGACCTAACATTTAATCAGAACTGCATCCGCCCGTTGTTATATATCTAATATAGACGATGCCAGGCATTAGTGAGGTTATAAAGCTTTTGCCTGTTAAAGAAAGGAGACTGATCCAATGCAGCAGAGACATTCGCGTGCCACGCTGTCACGGCCCAGACGCACACCAGTGCGCAATCATATGGGAGCCGCGCTGAGCGCACCTCCAAGCGCGTCTCGCTGCCGGCGACGGCCGGGTATGGTGCCGACGCTCCAGCGCCATCCATTTTCAGGGCTAGTTGATTCGGCAGGTGGGTTGTTACACACTCCTTAGCGGGTTCCGACTTCCATGGCCACCGTCCTAGCTGCTGTCTATATCAACCAGGGTGAGCCCCACCCCTTTTGTGAGCGCACTGCGCGCGGAGTGACCCCTGTTACGCGCCCCCGGCAACGGGG
>NC_084553.2:4298450-4385950 GCF_033978685.3 Nerophis lumbriciformis
GTCTTAGACTTCGATCGGTCACATCTAGTCTTAGACTTCGATCGGTCACATCTAGTCTTAGACTTACATAAATTGGTCACATCAAGTCTTCGACTTAGATCAGTCACATCTAGTCTTAGATTGGTTTGTCTTAGAAGATGTTTCACTCTCATCCAAGTAGACTTCATGAGTTCATGATCATAGACTTAGATTGGTCACATCTAGTCTTAGACTTAGATCGGTCACATCTAGTCTTAGACTTAGATCGGTCAAATCTAGTCTTAGCCTTCGATTGGTCACATCTAGTCTTAGACTTAGATTGGTCTCATCTCGTCGTAGACTTAGATCGGTCACATCTAGTCTTAGACTTCGATCGGTCACATCTATTCTTAGACTTAGATTGGTCTCATCTCGTCGTAGACTTAGATCGGTCACATCTAGTCTTAGACTTAGATTGGTCACATCTAGTCTTAGACTTTGATCGGTCACATCTAGTCTTAGACTTAGATTGGTCACATCTAGTCTTCGACTTAGATCAGTCACATATAGTCTTAGACTTAGATCGGTCACATCTAGTCTTAGACTTCGATTGGTCACATCTAGTCTTAGACTTAGATTGGTCTCATCTCGTCGTAGACTTAGATCGGTCACATCTAGTCTTAGACTTAGATTGGTCACATCTAGTCTTAGACTTAGATCAGTCACATTTGTCTTCGACTTAGATCGGTCACATCTAGTCTTAGACTTCGATCGGTCACATCTCGTCGTAGGCTTAGATCGGTCTTAGACTTAGATTTGTCACATCTAGTCTTAGACTTAGATCGGTCACATTCAGTCTTAGACTTACATCAGTCACATTTAGTCTTAGACTTAGATCGGTCATATCTAGTCTTAGACTTAGATCGGTCACATCTAGTCTTAAGACTTAGATCGGTCACATGTAGCCTTAGACTTAGATCGGTCACATCCAGTCTTAGACTTAGATCAGTTACATCTAGTCTTAGACTTAGATCGGTCACATCTAGTCTTAGACTTAGATCGGCCACATCTAGTCTTAGACTTCGATTGGTCACATCTAGTCTTAGACTTAGATCGGTCACATCTAGTCTTAAGACTTAGATCGGTCACATGTAGTCTTAGACTTAGATCGGTCACATCCAGTCTTAGACTTAGATCAGTTACATCTAGTCTTAGACTTAGATTGGTCACATGTAGTCTTAGACTTAGATCGGTCACATCCAGCCTTAGACTTAGATCAGTCACATTTAGTCTTAGACTTAGATCGGTCATATCTAGTCTTAGACTTAGATCGGTCACATCTAGTCTTAGACTTCGATTGGTCACATCTAGTCTTAGACTTAGATTGGTCACATCTAGTCTTAGACTTAGATCAGTCACATCTAGTCTTAGACTGTTTGGTTTGTCTTAGAAGATGTTTCACTCTCATCCAAGTAGACTTCATGAGTTCATGATCATAGACTTAGATCGGTCACATCTAGTCTTAGACTTAGATCGGTCACATCTAGTCTTAGACTTAGATCGGTCACATCTAGTCTTAGACTTAGATCAGTCACATCTAGTCTTAGACTTAGATCGGTCATATCTAGTCTTAGACTTAGATCAGTCACATCTAGTCTTAGATTGTTTGGTTTGTCTTAGAAGATGTTTCACTCTCATCCAAGTAGACTTCATGAGTTCATGATCATAGACTTAGATCGATCACATCTCGTCTTAGACTTAGATTGGTCACATCTAGTCTTCGACTTAGATCGGTCACATCTAGTCTTAGATTGTTTGGTTTGTCTTAGAAGATGTTTCACTCTCATCCAAGTAGACTTCATGAGTTCATGATCATAGACTTAGATCGGTCACATCTAGTCTTAGACTTAGATCAGTCACATATAGTCTTAGACTTAGATCGGTCACATCTAGTCTTAAGACTTAGATCGGTCACATGTAGTCTTAGACTTAGATCGGTCATATCTAGTCTTAGACTTAGATCGGTCACATCTAGTCTTAGACTTCGATTGGTCACATCTAGTCTTAGACTTAGATCGGTCACATCTAGTCTTAGACTTCGATTGGTCACATCTAGTCTTAGACTTAGATTGGTCACATCTAGTCTTCGACTTAGATCGGTCACATCTAGTCTTAGATTGTTTGGTTTGTCTTAGAAGATGTTTCATTCTCATCCAAGTAGACTTCATGAGTTCATGATCATAGACTTAGATTGGTCACATCTAGTCTTAGACTTAGATCGGTCACATCTAGTCTTAGACTTAGATCAGTCATATCTAGTCTTAGACTTAGATTGGTCACATCTAGTCTTAGACCTAGGCTGGTCACACCTACTCCTAGACTTAGATTGGTCACATCTAGTCTTAGACTTACATAAACTGGTCACATCAAGTCTTCGACTGTTTGGTTTGTCTTAGTAGATGTTTCACTCTCATCCAAGTAGACTTCATGAGTTCATGATCATAGACTTAGATTGGTCACATCTAGTCTTAGACTTAGATCGGTCACATCTAGTCTTAGACTTAGATCAGTCACATCTAGTCTTAGACTTAGATTGGTCACACATAGTCTTAGACTTAGATCAGTCACATCTAGTCTTAGATTTAGATTTGTCACATCTAGTCTTAGACTTAGATCGGTCACATCAAGTCTTAGACTTCGATTGGTCACATCTAGTCTTAGACTTAGATCGGTCACATCTAGTCTTAGACTTCGATTGGTCACATCTAGTCTTAGACTTCGATCGGTCACATCTCGTCGTAGACTTAGATCGGTCTTAGACTTAGATTTGTCACATCTTGTCTTAGACTTAGATCGGTCACATTTACCGGTAGTCTTAGACTTAGATCAGTCACATTTAGTCTTAGACTTAGATCGGTCACATCTAGTCTTAGACTTCGATTGGTCACATCTAGTCTTAGACTTAGATTGGTCACATCTACTCTTCGACTTAGATTGGTCACATCTAGTCTTAGACTTAGATCGGTCACATCTAGTCTTAGATTGTTTGGTTTGTCTTAGAAGATGTTTCACTCTCATCCAAGTAGACTTCATGAGTTCATGATCATAGATTTAGATCGGTCACATCTAGTCTTAGACTTAGATCAGTCACATCTAGTCTTAGATTTAGATTAGTCACATCTAGTCTTAGACTTAGATCGGTCACATCAAGTCTTAGACTTCGATTGGTCACATCTAGTCTTAGACTTAGATCGGTCACATCTAGTCTTAGACTTCGATTGGTCACATCTAGTCTTAGACTTCGATCGGTCACATCTCGTCGTAGACTTAGATCGGTCTTAGACTTAGATTTGTCACATCTAGTCTTAGACTTAGATCGGTCACATTTACCGGTAGTCTTAGACTTAGATCAGTCACATTTAGTCTTAGACTTAGATCGGTCACATCTAGCCTTAGACTTAGATCGGTCACATCTAGTCTTAGACTTCGATTGGTCACATCTAGTCTTAGACTTAGATTGGTCACATCTACTCTTCGACTTAGATCGGTCACATCTAGTCTTAGATTGTTTGGTTTGTCTTAGAAGATGTTTCATTCTCATCCAAGTAGACTTCATGAGTTCATGATCATAGCCTTAGATCGGTCACATCTAGTCTTAGACTTAGATTGGTCACATATAGTCTTAGACTTAGATTGGTCACATCTAGTGTTAGACCTAGACTGGTCACACCTACTCCTATACTTCGATTGGTCACATCTAGTCTTAGACTTCGATTGGTCACATTTAGTTTTAGACTTAGATTGGTCACATCTCGTCGTAGACTTAGATCGGTCACATCTAGTCTTGGACTTAGATTGGTCACATGTAGTCTTAGACTTAGATTGGTCACATCTAGGCTTAGACTTAGATCGGTCACATCTAGTCTTAGATTGTTTGGTTTGTCTTAGAAGATGTTTCACTCTCATCCAAGTAGACTTCATGAGTTCATGATCATAGACTTAGATTGGTCACATCTAGTCTTAGACTTACATAAATTGGTCACATCAAGTCTTCGACTTAGATCGGTCACATCTAGTCTTAGACTGTTTAGTTTGTCTTAGAAGATGTTTCACTCTCATCTAAGTAGACTTCATGAGTTCATGATCATAGACTTAGATTGGTCACATCTAGTCTTAGACTTAGATCAGTCACATCTAGTCTTAGACTTAGATCAGTCACATCTAGTCTTAGACTTAGATCGGCCACATCTAGTCTTAGACTTAGATCGGTCACATCTAGTCTTAGACTTAGATTGGTCACATCTAGTCTTAGACTTAGATCGGTCACATCCAGTCTTAGACTTAGATCAGTCACATTTAGTCTTAGACTTAGATCGGTCATATCTAGTCTTAGACTTAGATCGGTCACATCTAGTCTTAGACTTAGATCGGTCACATCTAGTCTTAGATTGTTTGGTTTGTCTTAGAAAATATTTCACTCTCATCAAAGTAGACTTCATGAGTTCATGATCATATACATAGATCGTTCACATCTAGTCTTAGACTTAGATCAGTCACATCTAGTCTTAGACTTAGATTGGTCACATATAGTCTTAGACTTAGATTGGTCACACCTACTCCTAGACTTAGATTGGTCACATCTAGTCTTAGACTTCGATTGGTCACATCTAGTCTTAGACTTAGATTGGTCACATCTAGTCTTAGACTTAGATTGGTCACATCTAGTCTTAGACTTCAATTGGTCACATCTAACCCTAACCCTAGTCTTAGACTTAGATCGGTCACATCCAGTCTTAGACTTAGATCAGTCACATTTAGTCTTAGACTTAGATCGGTCACATCTAGCCTTAGACTTAGATCGGTCACATCTAGTCTTAGACTTAGATCGGTCACATCTAGTCTTAGACTTCGATTGGTCACATCTAGTTTTAGACTTAGTTTGGTCACATCTAGTTTTAGACTTAGATTGGTCACATCTAGTCTTCGACTTAGATCGGTCACATCTAGTCTTAGACTGTTTAGTTTGTCTTAGAAGATGTTTCACTCTCATCCAAGTAGACTTCATGAGTTCATGATAATAGACTTAGATTGGTCACATCTAGTCTTAGACTTAGATTGGTCTCATCTCGTCGTAGACTTAGATCGGTCACATCTAGTCTTGGACTTAGATTGGTCACATCTAGTCTTAGACTTAGATCAGTCACATTTGTCTTCGACTTAGATCGGTCATATCTAGTCTTAGACTTAGATCGGCCACATCTAGTCTTCGACTTCGATTGGTCACATCTAGTCTTAGACTTACATAAATTGGTCACATCAAGTCTTCGACTTAGATCGGTCACATCTAGTCTTAGACTGTTTGGTTTGTCTTAGAAGATGTTTCACTCTCATCCAAGTAGACTTCATGAGTTCATGATCATAGACTTAGATTGGTCACATCTAGTCTTAGACTTAGATCAGTCACATTTAGTCTTAGACTTAGATCAGTCACATCTAGTCTTAGACTTAGATCGGTCACATCTAGTCTTAAGACTTAGATCGGTCACATGTAGTCTTAAGACTTAGATCGGTCACATCTAGTCTTAGACTTCGATTGGTCACATCTAGTCTTAGACTTAGATTGGTCACATCTAGTCTTAGACTTCGATCGGTCACATCTAGTCTTAGACTTAGATCGGTCACATCTAGTCTTAGACTTCGATTGGTCACATCTAGTCTTAGACTTAGATTGGTCACATCTAGTCTTAGACTTAGATCGGTCACATCTAGTCTTAGATTGTTTGGTTTGTCTTAGAAGATGTTTCACTCTCATCCAAGTAGACTTCATGAGTTCATGATAATAGACTTAGATTGGTCACAGCTAGTTTTAGACTTAGATTGGTCACATATAGTCTTAGACTTAGATTGGTCACACCTACTCCTAGACTTCGATTGGTCACATCTAGTCTTAGACTTCGATTGGTCACATCTAGTCTTAGACTTAGATTGGTCACATCTAGTCTTCGACTTAGATCGGTCACATCTAGTCTTAGACTTAGATTGGTCACATCTAGTCTTCGACTTAGATCGGTCACATCTAGTCTTAGATTGTTTGGTTTGTCTTAGAAGATGTTTCACTCTCATCCAAGTAGACTTCATGAGTTCATGATCATAGACTTAGATCGGTCACATCTAGTCTTAGACTTAGATCGGTCACATCTAGTCTTAGACTTAGATCGGTCACATCCAGTCTTAGACTTAGATCAGTCACATCTAGTCTTAGACTTAGATCAGTCACATCTAGTCTTAGACTTAGATCAGTCACATCTAGTCTTAGACTTAGATCGGTCACATCTAGTCTTAGACTTAGATCGGTCACATCTAGTCTTAGACTTAGATCGGTCACATCTAGTCTTAGACTTAGATCGGCCACATCTAGCCTTAGACTTCGATTGGTCACATCTAGTCTTAGACTTAGATTGGTCACATCTAGTCTTCGACTTAGATCGGTCACATCTAGTCTTAGACTTAGATTGGTCACATCTAGGCTTAGACTTAGATCGGTCACATCTAGTCTTAGACTTAGATCGGTCACATCTAGTCTTAGACTTAGATTGGTCACATCTCGTCGTAGACTTAGATCGGTCACATCTAGTCTTAGACTTAGATCAGTCACATTTAGTCTTAGACTTAGATCGGTCATATCTAGTCTTAGACTTCGATTGGTCACATCTAGTCTTAGACTTAGATTGGTCACATCTAGTCTTCGACTTAGATCGGTCACATCTAGTCTTAGATTGTTTGGTTTGTCTTAGAAGATGTTTCACTCTCATCCAAGTAGACTTCATGAGTTCATGATCATAGACTTAGATTGGTCACATATAGTCTTAGACTTAGATCAGTCACATTTAGTCTTAGACTTAGATCGGTCATATCTAGTCTTAGACTTAGATTGGTCACATCTAGTCTTAGACTTCGATTGGTCACATCTAGTCTTAGACTTAGATTGGTCACATCTAGTCTTAGACTTAGACTGGTCACATCTAGTCCTAGACTTAGATGGTCACATATTGTCTTAAGTTAAAGTAGCAATAATTGTCACACACACACTAGGTGTGGTGAAATGTGTCCTCTGCATTTGACCCATCCCCTTGTTCACCCCCTGGGAGGTGAGGGGAGCAGTGGGCAGCAGCGGTGCCACGCCCGGGAATCATTTTTGGTGATTTAACCCCCAATTCCAACCCTTGATGCTGAGTGCCAAGCAGGGAGGTAATGGCTCCCATTTTTATAGTCTTTGGTATGACTCAACCGGGGTTTGAACTCACAGCCTACCTATCTCAGGGCGGACACTCTAACCACTAGGTCTTAGACCTAGATTGGTCACGTCTAATCTTTGACTTAGATTATCAGATCTAGTCCTAGACTTAGATTGGTCACATCTAGTCCTGGACTTAGATTGGTAGACTAGATGTGACCAATCTAGTCTAAAACTTAGATTGGTATACTAGATCTGGTCAATCTAAGTTTAAGACCACATCTGGCCAATCTAAGTCTAAGACTAGATCTGACCAATATAAGTCTACAACTCGATGTGACCAATCTAAGTCAAAACAGTATTTTCTTGTTCAGCACAAATGAGATTTAGTTGGTTTCCATAAAAAAGGATTACGGTCTGGTAAAAAATAGCAGTTCTAATGGGAGTCAACGGGGCCCAAAAAGGTCCTAGGAGAAGGAGTGTATACTAGGAACACATTTGGGGTCCTCGGGGTGCACGAGGGTCAAGGAAGAAGGCTGGGTCACCTGGTAAGTGGCGTTGAAGCCTCGTCCGGGGCTGCGAGGCTTGGCCAGGTACAACACGCTCATCTGTCCCCGGCTGGACTCCAGCAAGGCGGGCCGGCGGTTGTTGTGATAGGACAGCACCTGCAGGAGGTGTTCGGCGCGGTGCAGGAGCCCGTCGTACACGTGCAGCGAGTCCCCGGGTCCCAGCTGCAGGTCCAGCTGCAGCACGATGGGCTTGGGGTCCTGCGTGTCCAACAGCCAGGAGCACCTCAGCTCCGCCGCCTCGCTCCGGTTGGCCCGGAAGAAGTCCGGGGAGGCGAAGGAGCCGTAGAAGTTCCCCAGGCGTTTGCCGCAGGTGTCGTCGGGGCAGCCCCGCTCGTCGGAGCCGTCGGGGCAGTCGCGGACTTTGTCGCAGCGCAGGACGGCGGGCAGGCAGCGGGTGGACTGCGCCGCCGTGCAGGCCAGGGCACCGGGCGGGCAGAGGCCGGGTCGGGCCTCGGTGGGGGGCGGCGAGCAGCTGCGCTCGTCGGAGGCGTCGCCGCACTCGTCCTGGCCGTTGCACTTCCAGGAGTGAGGAAGACATTTGCCGTTCCCGCACAGGAACTCGTCTGACTGGCAGCTGCTCTGACCCAGGTGACCTGCACACACCAGGACATCAAACCTGATATCATATCTGACCCAGGTGACCTGCACACACCAGGACATCAAACCTGATATCATATCTGACCCAGGTGACCTGCACACACCAGGACATCAAACCTGATATCATATCTGACCCAGGTGACCTGCACACACCAGGACATCAAACCTGATATCATATCTGACCCAGGTGACCTGCACACACCAGGACATCAAACCTGATATCATATCTGACCCAGGTGACCTGCACACACCAGGACATCAAACCTGATATCATATCTGACCCAGGTGACCTGCACACACCAGGACATCAAACCTGATATATCTGACCCAGGTGACCTGCACACACCAGGACATCAAACCTGATATATCTGACCCAGGTGACCTGCACACACCAGGACATCAAACCTGATATATCTGACCCAGGTGACCTGCACACACCAGGACATCAAACCTGATATCATATCTGACCCAGGTGACCTGCACACACCAGGACATCAAACCTAACTTCCTGGTAGCTTAGCTAACTTCCTGGTAACTTAACTAACTTCCTGGTTGTGTAGCTAACTTCCTGGTAGCTTAGCTAACTTCCTGGTAGCTTATCTAACTTCCTGGTTGTGTAGCTAACTTCCTGGTAGCCCAACTAACTTCCTGGTAGCTTAGCTAACTTCCTGGTAGCGTAGCTAACTTCTTGGTAGTCCAGCTCTCTTCCTGGTAGCCCAACTAACTTCCTGGTAGCTTAGCTAACTTCTTGGTAGTCCAGATAACTTCCAGGTAGTCCAGCTAACTTCCTGGTAGTCCAGCTATCTTCTTGGTAGTCCAGCTAACTTTCTGGTAGTTTAACTAACTTCTTGGTAGTCTAGCTAACTTCTTGGTAGTCCAGCTAACTTCCTGGCAGTTTAACTAACTTCTTGGTAGTCCAGCTAACTTCCTGGTAGCTGAGCTGATATCCTGGTAGTCCAGC
The DNA here is from genome assembly GCF_033978685.3 of Nerophis lumbriciformis. NCBI lineage: Eukaryota > Metazoa > Chordata > Actinopteri > Syngnathiformes > Syngnathidae > Nerophis > Nerophis lumbriciformis. The sequence goes on from NC_084553.2 coordinate 4,307,770, forward strand.
TAACTTCCTGGTAGTCCAGCTAACTTCTTGGTAGTCCAGCTCACTTCCTGGTAGTTCAGCTAACTTATTGGTAGTCCAGCTAACTTCCTGGTAGCTTAGCTAACTTATTGGTAGTCCAACTAACTTCCTGGTAGTCCAGCTAACTTCCTTGTAGTTTAACTAACTTCTTGGTAGTTCAGCTAACTTCTTGGTAGTCCAGCTAACTTCCTGGTAGTTTAACTAACTTCTTGGTAGTCCAGCTAACTTCCTGGTAGCTTAGCTGACATCCTGGTAGTCCAGCTAACTTCCTGGTAATCCAGCTAACTTTGTGGTAACTTAACTAACTTACTGGTTGTGTAGCTAACTTCCTGGTAGCTTAACTAACCTCCTGGTTGTGTAGCTAACTTCCTGGTAGCCCAACTAACTTCCTGGTAGCTTAGCTAACTTCCTGGTAGCGTAGCTAACTTCTTGGTAGTCCAGCTCACTTCCGGGTAGCCCAACTAACTTCCTGGTAGCTTAGCTAACTTCCTTATAGTTTAGCTAACTTCCTGGAAGCCTAGCTAACTTTACTGGTTGTGTAGCTAACTTCCTGGCTACTCAGCTAACTTCCTTGTAGCTTAGCTAACTTCCTTGTAGCTTAGCTAACTTCTTGGAAGCTTGGCTAACTTCCTGGTTGCTCAACTAACTTCCTGGTAGCTTAGCTAACTTCCTTGTAGATTAGCTAACTTCCTGGTTGTGTAGCTAACTTCCTGGCTGCTTAGCTAACTTCCTTATAGTTTAGCTAACTTCCTGGAAAGCCTCGCTAATTTCCTGGTAGCCAAACTAACTTCCTGGTAGCTCAGCTAACTTCCTTGTAGATTTGTTAACTTCCTGGTTGCTTAGTTAACTTCCTGGTAGCCAAACTAACTTCCTGGTAGCTCAGCTAACTTCCTTGTAGATTTGTTAACTTCCTGGTTGCTTAGTTAACTTCCTGGTAGCCAAACTAACTTCCTGGTAGCTCAGCTAACTTCCTTGTAGATTTGTTAACTTCCTGGTAGCCTAGCTAATTTCCTGGTTGTGTAGTTAACTTCCTGGTTGTGTAGCTAACTTCCTGGTTGTGTAGCTAACTTCCTGGTTGTGTTGTTAACTTCCTGGTTGTGTAGCTAACTTCCTGGTAGCTTAGCTTACTTCCTGGTAGCGTAGATAACTTCCTGATAGCCCTGATAACTCTCTAGATGCCTGGCTAAGTTCTTCTAACAAACACAATGTCAATATGGTATCAGGACAGCCCCATATCGACGTTGACCTCGGGGCTACGTCGGGAAGACATGAAGGTACGTTAGCACGTTAGCTCACCTTTGATGTAGGACAGGTGGAAACCCTGAGCTAGTCCTGAACTGTTGGCCTGGGAGTGAAAGAACAACCACACGCGCCCCCTGCTGGAGATGAAGGGCGGCGGCCTGCTGGATCCACAGAGTCTGGACTCGGCCCGCCAGACCGTGGAGGTGACCAGCAGCCAGTCTCCGTCCTCGCAGCTCCCGGACTGTCCCACGTCAAACACCCGGAAACTGTACGGCGGGACCAGGAGCGTTTAGAGTGGGCACAGAGCAGGTGTGACGCAGGTGTGCTCACCTGATGGTGAGGACCTCCCCGTGGCCCCCCTGGATGTGCCAGCTGCAGTTGGCGCCTGGCGGGTAGTTGACAGGCCAGGAGGGGCTGTAGATCACACCCCTGCGCTCCGTGTGCACCTCCACCCGCTCGCCACACCCTGCTGGACGTGCACACACACTGCAGCGTCAAGTCTTCTGATAACTTCTTGGTAGTCCAGATAACTTCCTGGTAGTCCAGATAACTTCTGGGTAGTCCAGATAACTTCCTGGTAGTCCAGCTAACTTCCTGGTAGTTTAACTAACTTCTTGGTAGTCCAGATAACTTCTGGGTAGTCCAGCTAACTCCCTGGTAGCTTAGCTGACATCCTGGTAGTCCAGCTCACTTCCTGGTAGTCCAGCTAACTTCTTGGTAGTCCAGCTAACTTCCTGGTAGTCCAGCTAACTTCCTGGTAGTTTAACTAACTTCTGGGTAGTCCAGATAACTTCTGGGTAGTCCAGCTAACTTCCTGGTAGTCCAGCTAACTTCTTGGTAGTCCAGCTAACTTCCTGGTAGTTTAACTAACTTCTTGGTAGTCCAGCTAACTTCTTGGTAGTCCAGCTAACTTTCTGGTAGTTTAACTAACTTCTTGGTAGTCCAGCTAACTTCCTAGTAGCTTAGCTGACATCCTGGTAGTCTAGCTAACTTCCTGGTAGTCCAGCTAACTTCTTGGTAGTCTAGCTCACTTCCTGGTAGTTCAGCTAACTTCTTGGTAGTCCAGCTAACTTTCTGGTAGTTTAACTAACTTCTTGGTAGTCCAGCTAACTTCCTGGTAGCTTAGCTGACATCCTGGTAGTCTAGCTAACTTCCTGGTAGTCCAGCTAACTTCTTGGTAGTCTAGCTCACTTCCTGGTAGTTCAGCTAACTTCTTGGTAGTCCAGCTCACTTCCTGGTAGCTTAGCTAACTTCTTGGCAGTCCAGCTAACTTCCTGGTAGCTTAGCTGACATCCTGGTAGTCCAGCTAACTTTCTGGTAGTCCAGCTAACTTCCTGGTAGTCCAGCTAACATTTTGGTAATCCAGCTAACTTCCTGGTAGTCCAGCTAACTTCCTGGTAGTTTAACTAACTTCTTGGTAGTCCAGCTAACTTCTGGGTAGTCCAGCTAACTTCCTGGTAGTCCAGCTAACTTCTTGGTAGTCCAGCTAACTTTCTGGTAGTTTAACTAACTTCTTGGTAGTCCAGCTAACTTCTTGGTAGTCCAGCTAACTTCCTGGTAGTTTAACTAACTTCTTGGTAGTCCAGCTAACTTTCTGGTAGTTTAACTAACTTCTTGGTAGTCCAGCTAACTTCTTGGTAGTCCAGCTAACTTCCTGGTAGCTTAGCTGACATCCTGGTAGCTTAGCTAACTTCCTGGTAGTCCAGCTAACTTCCTGGTAGCTTAGCTAACTTCTTGGTAGTCCAGCTAACTTCCTGGTAGCTTAACTAACTTCTTGGTAGTCCAGCTAACTTCCTTCTATATTAGCTCACTTCCTGGCAACCTGGCTAACGTTCTGGTAGCTTAGTTAACTTCCTGATAGCTTAGCTAATTTGTTGGTAGCTTAGCTAACTTCTTCAAAGCTTAGTTCACTTCCTCGTAGCCTAGCTAAATACCTGGTAGCTTAGCTAACTTCCTCATAGCCCGTCTAACTTCCTGGTAGACTAGCTAACTTTTCTAGTACTTTGCTAACTTTGTGGTGGCCTAGCTAACTTCCTGGTAGCTTTGTTTACTTCCTGGTAGACTAGCTAACTTCCTAGTAGGAGAAAAACAAATTGTGACAAGACTTGAGGAAGAATAATAAGCAACGTTGCAAAGAGGGAGTTGCACCTGCTGCCACGGCAACAGCATCACTTGTTGTTGCCATGGTGTTGCCCTGGGGAACAACATTGGCACACGGAGGACACAGCAAGCAAGACAGGTAGAAATACCAAAAATAATAATAAATCATTTAGATGAGATACGAATAAATAGAATTAATGAACCACAAATTAATATTTATTTATGAGAACTTTATTTATTGTTTATCTATGAATTTAATAATGATTTACTTGCTTGTGTATTTAGAAAAGGGGTAAGATTCCACTTATTCCTTTTTGGACATGCTGTAATGAAAAACTGGAAATAAGTGATGTGTCATATTGTAATTGTCCGCATGTTCCAAATAAATAACCATCATTAAATAATTAACATGTAAATACTGGAGTAGATGAATTACATAAAGTAAACACACAATTCACAAATAAATGGTGGATGAATAAAACATGGAAAATAAAAAATACCATGAGCAAATGTTATACATGGATTATAAATAAAAAAATATATATATATAATACAGTAAATAAGTACATTTTTTATAAAAATGACCGGAAATTTTAAATATAAGGCAAATAAACCATGTAATAATAGCAATAACCCAGTTCACAAATAAATGGTGGATGAATAAAACATGGAAAAAAAAAATTAAAAAATCCATGAGCAAATGCTATAAATTGAATATAAAAAAATAAAAATATATACCGGTATATATATTACAGTAAATAAGCACATTTTTATAAAAAAATTACCGGCAATTTTAAAAATAAGGCAAATAAACCATGTAATAATAGCAATAACCCAGTTCACAAATAAATGGTGGATTAATAAAACATGGAAAATAAAAAATACCATGAGCAAATGTTATACATGGATTATAAAAAAAAAAATATATATATATATATATAATACAGTAAATAAGTAATTTTTTTTAATAAAAATGACCGGAAATTTTAAATATAAGGCAAATAAACCATGTAATAATAGCAATAACCCAGTTCACAAATAAATGGTGGATGAATAAAACATGGAAAATAAAAAATACCATGAGCAAATGTTATACATGGATTATAAAAAAAATAAATATATATATATATATATATAATACAGTAAATAAGTAATTTTTTTTTATAAAAATGACCGGAAATTTTAAATATAAGGCAAATAAACCATGTAATAATAGCAATAACCCAGTTCACAAATAAATGGTGGATTAAAAAAACATGGAAAATAGAAAAAATCCATGACCAAATGTTATAAATTGAATATAAATAAATAAAAAATATACATATATAATACAGTAAAAAAGTACATTTTTATAAAAATGACCGTACATTTTAAATATAAGGCAAATAAACCATGTAATAATAGCAATAACCCAGTTCACAAATAAATGGTGGATTAATAAAACAAGGAAAATTTAAAAAAAATCCATGAGCAAATGTTATAAATTGAATATAAATAAATAAAAAATATACATATATAATACAGTAAAAAAGTAAATTTTTATAAAAATGACCGTACATTTTAAATATAAGGCAAATAAACCATGTAATACGGTAATAGCAATAACCCAGTTCACAAATAAATGGTGGATGAATAAAACATGGAAAATAAAAATAAAAATCCATGAGCAAATGTTATAAATTGAATATAAATAAATAAAAAATATACATATATAATACAGTAAAAAAGTACATTTTTATAAAAATGACCGTACATTTTAAATATAAGGCAAATAAACCATGTAATAATAGCAATAACCCAGTTCACAAATAAATGGTGGATTAATAAAACAAGGAAAATAAAAAAAAAACCATGAGCAAATGTTATAAATTGAATATAAATAAATACAAAATATACATATATAATACAGTAAAAAAGTAAATTTTTATAAAAATGACCGTACATTTTAAATATAAGGCAAATAAACCATGTAATACGGTAATAGCAATAACCCAGTTCACAAATAAATGGTGGATGAATAAAACATGGAAAATAAAAATAAAAATCCATGAGCAAATGTTATAAATTGAATATAAATAAATAAAAAATATACATATATAATACAGTAAAAAAGTACATTTTTATAAAAATGACCGTACATTTTAAATATAAGGCAAATAAACCATGTAATAATAGCAATAACCCAGTTCACAAATAAATGGTGGATTAATAAAACAAGGAAAATAAAAAAAAAACCATGAGCAAATGTTATAAATTGAATATAAATAAATACAAAATATACATATATAATACAGTAAAAAAGTAAATTTTTATAAAAATGACCGTACATTTTAAATATAAGGCAAATAAACCATGTAATACGGTAATAGCAATAACCCAGTTCACAAATAAATGGTGGATGAATAAAACATGGAAAATAAAAATAAAAATCCATGAGCAAATGTTATAAATTGAATATAAATAAATAAAAAATATACATATATAATACAGTAAAAAAGTACATTTTTATAAAAATGACCGTACATTTTAAATATAAGGCAAATAAACCATGTAATAATAGCAATAACCCAGTTCACAAATAAATGGTGGATTAATAAAACAAGGAAAATTTAAAAAAATCCATGAGCAAATGTTATAAATTGAATATAAAAAAATAAAAATATATACCGGTATATATATTACAGTAAATAAGTAAATTTGTATAAAAAATTACCGGCAATTTTAAAAATAAGGCAAATAAACCATGTAATAATAGCAATAACCCAGTTCACAAATAAATGGTGGATGAATAAAACATGGAAAATTTAAAAAAATCCATGAGCAAATGTTATAAATTGAATTAAAAAAAAATAAAAATATATACCGGTATATATATTACAGTAAATAAGTAAATTTTTATAAAAAAATTACCGGCAATTTAAAAAAATAAGGCAAATAAACCATGTAATAATAGCAATAACCCAGGCGTGAATATTCAATAATGAACAGAAATTAAATCGTTTGGAATAATATTTTGTGTAAATAAATACGTTTTTGAATTCAAAGAGAAGCAGGAATGATTGCAAACTTTAAACACACACTTGTATGTATATATTTAGATTATTTTTACTTTTACACTTTTTAACTCGTTTTTTGCTTTTACACTACTTTTTAACTAGTTTATTTGTACCTTTACACTACTTTTTAACTTGTTTTTTTGTACTTTTACACTACTTTTTCTTGTCTCCAAGTTCCATATTTATAGTGTCAAAATACATATTTATTATTATATTTATCAAAATATATATATTGATATATATGTATGTTTGTAAATACATTTATTGATACATATATATTTATTTATTTATACATACTGTATATATACGTAGGCATTTATAAGTGATGGTAACACTAGAGGGGGAGGTGTGTGTGTGTGTGTTGGATTATAAATTAAAAAAATATATATATAATACAGTAAATAAGTAAATTTTATATAAAAATGACTGGAAATTTTAAATATAAGGCAAATAAACCATGTAATAATAGCAATAACCCAGTTCACAAATAAATGGTGGATTAATAAAACAAGGAAAATTACAAAAAATCCATGAGCAAATGTTATAAATTGAATATAAATAAATAAAAAAATATACATATATAATACAGTAAAAAAGTACATTTTTATAAAAATGACTGTACATTTTAAATATAAGGCAAATAAACCCTGTAATAATAGCAATAACCCAGTTCACAAATAAATGGTGGATGAATAAAACATGGAAAAAAAATTAAAAATCCATGAGCAAATGTTATAAATTGAATATAAAAAAATAAAAATATATACCGGTATATATATTACAGTAAATAAGTACATTTTTATAAAAAATTACCGGCAATTTCAAAAATAAGGCAAATAAACCATGTAATAATAGCAATAACCCAGGAGTGAATATTCAATAATGAACAGAAATTAAATCGTTTGGAATAATATTTTGTGTAAATAAATACGTTTTTGAATTCAAAGAGAAGCAGGAATGACTGCAAACTTTAAACACACATTTATAATACAGTAAAAAAGTAAATTTTTATAAAAATGACCGTACATTTTAAATATAAGGCAAATAAACCATGTAATAATAGCAATAACCCAGTTCACAAATAAATGGTGGATGAATAAAACATGGAAAAAAAAAAAAAAAATCCATGAGCAAATGTTATAAATTGAATATAAAAAAATAAAAATATATACCGGTATATATATTACAGTAAATAAGTAATTTTTTATCAAAAAAGTACCGGCAATTTTAAAAATAAGGCAAATAAACCATGTAATAATAGCAATAACCCAGGCGTGAATATTCAATAATGAACAGAAATTAAATCGTTTGGAATAATATTTTGTGTAAATAAATACGTTTTTGAATTCAAAGAGAAGCAGGAATGATTGCAAACTTTAAACACACACTTGTATGTATATATTTAGATTATTTTTACTTTTACACTTTTTAACTCGTTTTTTGCTTTTACACTACTTTTTAACTAGTTTATTTGTACCTTTACACTACTTTTTAACTTGTTTTTTTGTACTTTTACACTACTTTTTCTTGTCTCCAAGTTCCATATTTATAGTGTCAAAATACATATTTATTATTATATTTATCAAAATATATATATTGATATATATGTATGTTTGTAAATACATTTATTGATACATATATATTTATTTATTTATACATACTGTATATATACGTAGGCATTTATAAGTGATGGTAACACTAGAGGGGGAGGTGTGTGTGTGTGTGTTGGATTATAAATTAAAAAATATATATATATAATACAGTAAATAAGTACATTTTATATAAAAATGACTGGAAATTTTAAATATAAGGCAAATAAACCATGTAATAATAGCAATAACCCAGTTCACAAATAAATGGTGGATTAATAAAACAAGGAAAATTAAAAAAAATCCATGAGCAAATGTTATAAATTGAATATAAATAAATAAAAAATATACATATATAATACAGTAAAAAAGTACATTTTTATAAAAATGACCGTACATTTTAAATATAAGGCAAATAAACCATGTAATAATAGCAATAACCCAGTTCACAAATAAATGGTGGATGAATAAAACATGGAAAATGAAAAAAAATCCATGAGCAAATGTTATAAATTGAATATAAAAAAAATAAAAATATATACCGGTATATATATTACAGTAAATAAGTAAATTTTTATAAAAAAATTACCGGCAATTTTAAAAATAAGGCAAATAAACCATGTAATAATAGCAATAACCCAGTTCACAAATAAATGGTGGATTAATAAAACAAGGAAAATTTAAAAAAATCCATGAGCAAATGTTATAAATTGAATATAAATAAATAAAAAATATACATATATAATACAGTAAAAAAGTACATTTTTAAAAAAATGACCGTACATTTGAAATATAAGGCAAATAAACCATGTAATAATAGCAATAACCCAGTTCACAAATAAATGGTGGATGAATAAAACATGGAAAATGAAAAAAAATCCATTAGCAAATGTTATAAATTGAATATAAAAAAAATTAAAATATATACCGGTATATATATTACAGTAAATAAGTAAATTTTTATTAAAAAATTACCGGCAATTTTAAAATTAAAGCAAATAAACCATGTAATAATAGCAATAACCCAGGAGTGAATATTCAATAATGAACAGAAATTAAATCGTTTGGAATAATATTTTGTGTAAATAAATACGTTTTTTGAATTCAAAGAGAAGCAGGAATGATTGCAAACTTTAAACACACACTTGTATGTATATATTTAGATTATTTTTACTTTTACACTACTTTTTAACTCGTTTTTTGCTTTTACACTACTTTTTAACTAGTTTGTTTGTACTTTTACACTACTTTTTCTTGTCTCCAAGTTCCATATTTATAGCGTCAAAATACATATTTATTATTATATTTATCAAAATATACATATTGATATGTATGTATGTTTATAAATACATTTATTGATACATATATATTTATTTATTTATACATACTGTATATATACGTAGGTATTTATAAGTGATGGTAACACTAGAGGGGGAGGTGTGTGTGTGTGTGTTGGATTATAAATTAAAAAAATATATATATAATACAGTAAATAAGTAAATTTTATATAAAAATGACTGGAAATTTTAAATATAAGGCAAATAAACCATGTAATAATAGCAATAACCCAGTTCACAAATAAATGGTGGATTAATAAGACATGGAAAATAAAAAAATCCATGACCAAATGTTATAAATTGAATATAAATAAATAAAAAATATACATATATAATACAGTAAAAAAGTACATTTTTATAAAAATGACCGTACATTTTAAATATAAGGCAAATAAACCATGTAATAATAGCAATAACCCAGTTCACAAATAAATGGTGGATGAATAAAACATGGAAAATGAAAAAAAAATCCATGAGCAAATGTTATAAATTGAATTAAAAAAAAATAAAAATATATACCGGTATATATATTACAGTAAATAAGTAAATTTTTATAAAAAAATTACCGGCAATTTTAAAAATAAGGCAAATAAACCATGTAATAATAGCAATAACCCAGTTCACAAATAAATGGTGGATTAATAAAACATGGAAAATCAAAAAAATCCATGAGCAAATGTTATAAATTTAATATAAATAAATAAAAAATATACATATATAATACAGTAAAAAAGTACATTTTTATAAAAATGACCGTACATTTTAAATATAAGGCAAATAAACCATGTAATAATAGCAATAACCCAGTTCACAAATAAATGGTGGATGAATAAAACATGGGGAAAAAAAAAAAAAATATCCATGAGCAAATGTTATAAATTGAATATAAAAAAATAAAAATATATACCGGTATATATATTACAGTAAATAAGTAAATGTTTATAAAAAATTACCGTCAATTTTAAAAATAAGGCAAATAAACCATGTAATAATAGCAATAACCCAGTTCACAAATAAATGGTGGATGAATAAAACATGGAAAATTTAAAAAAATCCATGAGCAAATGTTATAAATTGAATTTAAAAAAAAAATATATATATATACCGGTATATATATTACAGTAAATAAGTAAATTTATATAAAAAAATTACCGGCAATTTTAAAAAATAAGGCAAATAAACCATGTAATAATAGCAATAACCCAGGAGTGAATATTAAATAATGAACAGAAATTAAAAAATAGTTTGGAATAAGATTTTGTACGTTTTTGAATTCAAAGAGAAGCAGGAATGATTGCAAACTTTAAACACACACTTGTAGGTATATATTTAGATTATTTTTACTTTTACACTACTTTTTAACTAGTTTATTTGTACCTTTACACTACTTTTTAAACTAGTTTTTTTAAAAAAAACTTTTACACTACTTTTTCTTGTCTCCAAGTTCCATATTTACAGCGTCAAAATACATATTTATTATTATATTTATCAAAATATATATTGATATATTTATATATATACATTTATAGATACATATATTTATTTATACATACTGTATATATACGTAGGTATTTATAAGTGATGGTAACACAAGAGGGGGAGGTGTGTGTGTGTGTGTGTGTGTGTGTGTGTGTGTGTGTGTGTGTGTGTGAGAGGCTGCAGTGATGTAATGCTGATAGCAGCATCACTGTGGTGAAAGGGCATCCATGTTTCCACACACAGTCTGATCATTTAGCCACCACAGATCAATACAAAAAGGATGACGAGAGGCGATGACGTCATCAACACAAAGCTGGCATTTCAGTGCCACAACAGGAATTTGCATGTATCATTTTCTAAGGTTCTTTTTTTTTAATCAAACATGCATTATCGGTGAATAAAACATGCATTATTGATAAATAAATAAAATATTTCTGAACAATGACACCGCCGTGACTGCAAGCTTTTGTCCGCCCTCACCTGCACGCAGCGCGGCGGGGCAGAGCCGCAGCAGCACCCCCACCAGCAGCACCAGCAGCCGCCGCCGCCGCGCCGTCGCCGCCATGCTCGGCCGACAGTCGGAGCCCCTATCGCGGACACGACCTCCGCGCGCCCCCCGGTGTGGCTTCCATCTATTTCCAGCGGTAAAAAGGCATTGTGTCCTTTTTTTGCGAGACACACACGTCGTCAACAGCAGCGGGACGACAGCCATAAACAAGAGAGCGACACTTCCGGCGGGACTTTTCACAATAAAAACAGGAATCGCTGTGAAATGTATATTAAGTAGGAATCGCTCGGTTCATGTTGCAAATGATTAATCCGATTATGTCTGTACTGAGTTATTGTCGCGATGGTTCTGATCAAATTGGGTGATTTAAGCAAAATAGTTTATTTGCAGTCTTATTTTGAAAGCAGTTCCGTTTCAATCTAGTCTCTTTATGTTGAGCCAAAATGTTCCAGTTATAATATCACTTTATCAATATTTATTCTTATTAATCACGTTCATCAATAATTATTTTTCAAAAGCATTTTGTTTTGAATTTTCCTTTTTCGTGAGAGCTACTTCGCCCCCTTGTGGTCAAACGAGCACACGTTTTAATAAAAGTAATAACTTCCTTTATTGATGACATCAAAAAGGTCTGTCGGTTTTTTTTTGTATCGCCAATTAAAAAGGTATAATAATTAATAATAGTTATAATTACGACTGTAAGGAGCGTCTTCTAAAAGGCACCGCTGGGATTCGAACCCAGGATCTCCTGTTTACTAGACAGGCGCTTTAACCAACTAAGCCACGGCGCCGGATATCATCCGGACCAGAATGTATGCTTATATAGACATGCCAAAAACATTTTACCACGATTTTTGATATATATAATATGCAATATTCAGCATTTGACAATAATAGTCACGACTAGTCGAAAAGTTGACATTAACTGTGACCGAACTAAGCACTGATGTAATGCAAGAAACCCTTTCAAACGCAATAAACACATTTTAGTATTATTTACTCGTATTTTTTTGCCATTTTAATTAGAAGGTCAATAAGCTAATTATCCTAAATAAATAAACAAACATCAGAATAAAACAGACTCTCAATATTTGCAGGCAAAAATTGCATTTCAATAAATCTTGAAGTGCCATGTTGTAAGGGTACGCAGCATGGAGCGCTACTGCTTACTGGCGCCGACGAGACGCGGGGCCGCCATCTTGGAGTGGTGATCCGCTCCACTCAGTGCAATTCATTTGGCAGGAGCAATGAACTGTCATTCATCTTACCTCACTGAATACCACTGATTTTAACCCCCCTTTTTCGTCATACATGTAGCTATGATAAAGGACACATGTTTTATTATTCATAGTTTGCTTAACAGTAATAGAATATTCTTATATGCTAATGTGACAGAGGTAATTTATGATCTCAATTGCTTACTTTCTTACTGCTCCTCTTAATTTAATGCCATTTTATTTTAATGTCATCTTATCTAATTTATTACATTTACACATTATGTAATGTGACTCTTTATTTTGCAAATTTTATTATTTTAAGTTTAGTACTGTAATTTCCTATATTTCTTTTATGGTCACTGAACGTCACATGTCCCAGCAGACTTCCTGGCAGTAGCCCGTATGTGACGTTCAGTGACCATAAAAAAATATAGGAAATTACAGTACTCAATTTAGAATAATCAAATTTGCTAAATAAAGAGTCACATTACATAACGTGTAAATGTAATAAATTAGATAAGATGACATTAAAATAAAATGGCATTAAATTAAGAGGAGTAGTAAGACAGTAAGCAATTGAGATCATAAATTACCTCTGTTACACTAGAAGTGACCAGATCAAAACTGGGAATATAATCCCAGAGTAGGTGGGAAAAAACGGTCATCTTTTTTTAAGTTGAAGAAACAATATGATTAGGTTATATATACATGCTACATAAACAATGTATGAATACATTAGATATCTATATATCTTATAGACTCTATCTCTGTTGCTGCAGCAGCAGTCCATAGTGGATCTAACATAATAGTGAGAGTGTCCAGTCCATAGTGGATCTAACATAATAGTGAATGATTAGGATACATACAGGCAATATACTATGCAATAATATAACAGGATATGTATAATGTTATATAAAATATAATATACTCTACAATGTGTTATAAAACAAATGTACATGGACTATTAAAGCAGTCCATGAGAGATGGCGAATAAGCACTGTTGATTTAAACCTGGTCTGTGTCGCCCTCTCGTGGTAGAATAGGGTAACTACTGTGCAACAAGAAGTATTAAACATTGTTGCAAACACACACGCGGTTAAGGCTACATCACAATAAAATACCAACTGACTAATTTAGAGTTAATATCTTTTGTTTCCAATTTGATACACATTTTCAAAACAATTTTACTATAAAATATATAATGAAATATTAAGTAATTTCACATTGCATCAACATATTAAGTGTTGCTACTGATTTGTCAATAAAATAAAAAAAAGTTTATTACCTTATTCCTTTTAAATTTGGTAAAAGTTTCTCTTCAAAAATCAGGTGTCTCCTGTCTTGACAGCCCTCTAAGAAGTAACATACTGCCCTCTTGTGGACGACACGGGTATTGCATGCATGTGATCTGACAGGTCAGGCTTTAAAGGGCAAAACTAATCACACTGATGATGTAGAAGACTAAAATGCATGCATCACTTATGATACTTTAGGTGTGAAATCAAATCAAATGGTTAATTACACTTTCGACACGTGTATTGCATGCGTGTGATCTGATAGGTCAGGCTTTTTAGGACAAAACTAATCACACTGATGATGTAGAAGACTAAAACATATGTATCACTTATGATACTTTAGGTGTGAAATCAAATCAAATGGTTAATTACACTTTCGACACGTGTATTGCATGCGTGTGATCTGATAGGTCAGGCTTTTTAGGACAAAACTAATCACACTGATGATGTAGAAGACTAAAACATATGTATCACTTATGATACTTTAGGTGTTAAAGGGTTAATTACACTTTTGACACGTGTATTGCATGCATGTGATCTGACATGTCAGGCTTTTTAGGACAAAACAAATCACACTGATGTAGAAGACAAACATATGTATCACTTATGATACTTTAGGTGTTAAAGGGTTAATTACACTTTCGACACGTGTATTGCATGCATGTGATCTGACAGGTCAGGTTTTAAAGGGCAAAACTAATCACACTGATGATGTAGAAGACTAAAATGTATGTATCACTTATGATACTTTAGGTGTTAAATGGTTAATTACACTTTCGCCACGTGTATTGCATGCGTGTGATCTGATAGGTCAGGCTTTTTAGGACAAAACTAATCACACTGATGATGTAGAAGACTAAAATGTATGTATCACTTATGATACTTTAGGTGTTAAATGGTTAATTACACTTTCGACACGTGTATTGCATGCATGTGATCTGACAGGTCAGGCTTTTTAGGACAAAACTAATCATACTGTTGATGTAGAAGACTAAAACATATGTATCACTTATGATACTTTAGGTGTTAAAGGGTTAATTACACTTTTGACACGTGTATTGCATGCGTGTGATCTGATAAGTCAGGGTTTTTAGGACAAAACTAATCACACTGATGATTTAGAAGACTAAAACGTATGTATCACTTATGATACTTTAGGTGTTAAATGGTTAATTATACTTTCAACACGTGTATTGCATGCGTGTGATCCGACAGGTCAGGCTTTAAAGGGCAAAACTAATCACACTGATGATATAGAAGACTAAAATGTATGTATCACTTATGATACTTTAGGTGTTAAATGGTTAATTATACTTTCAACACGGGTATTGCATGCATGTGATCCGACAGGTCAGGCTTTAAAGGGCAAAACTAATCACACTGATGATGTAGAAGACTAAAATGTATGTATCACTTATGATACTTTAGGTGTTAAAGTGTTAATTACACTTTCGACACGTGTATTGCATGCATGTGATCTGATAAGTCAGGGTTTTTAGGACAAAACTAATCACACTGATGACTTAGAAGACTAAAACGTATGTATCACTTATGATACTTTAGGTGTTAAATGGTTAATTACACTTTCGCCACGTGTATTGCATGAGTGTGATCTGATAGGTCAGACTTTTTAGGACAAAACTAATCACACTGATGATGTAGAAGACTAAAACATATGTATCACTTATGATACTTTAGGTGTTAAATGGTTAATTACACTTTCGCCACGTGTATTGCATGCGTGTGATCTGATAGGTCAGGCTTTTTAGGACAAAACTAATCACACTGATGATGTAGAAGACTAAAACATATGTATCACTTATGATACTTTAGGTGTTAGAGGGTTAATTATACTTTCGACACGTGTATTGCATGCATGTGATCTGATAGGTCAGGCTTTTTAGGACAAAACTAATCACACTGATGATGTAGAAGACTAAAACGCATGTATCACTTATGATACTTTAGGTGTTAAATGGTTAATTACACTTTCGCCACGTGTATTGCATGCGTGTGATCTGATAAGTCAGGGTTTTTAGGACAAAACTAATCACACTGATGATTTAGAAGACTAAAACGTATGTATCACTTATGATACTTTAGGTGTTAAATGGTTAATTATACTTTCAACACGTGTATTGCATGCGTGTGATCCGACAGGTCAGGCTTTAAAGGGCAAAACTAATCACACTGATGATATAGAAGACTAAAATGTATGTATCACTTATGATACTTTAGGTGTTAAATGGTTAATTATACTTTCAACACGGGTATTGCATGCATGTGATCCGACAGGTCAGGCTTTAAAGGGCAAAACTAATCACACTGATGATGTAGAAGACTAAAATGTATGTATCACTTATGATACTTTAGGTGTTAAAGTGTTAATTACACTTTCGACACGTGTATTGTATGCATGTGATCTGATAAGTCAGGGTTTTTAGGACAAAACTAATCACACTGATGACTTAGAAGACTAAAACGTATGTACCACTTATGATACTTTAGGTGTTAGAGGGTTAATTACA
The DNA here is from genome assembly GCF_033978685.3 of Nerophis lumbriciformis. Lineage (NCBI taxonomy): Eukaryota > Metazoa > Chordata > Actinopteri > Syngnathiformes > Syngnathidae > Nerophis > Nerophis lumbriciformis. The sequence continues at coordinate 4,324,139 of NC_084553.2, forward strand.
CTTTCGACACGTGTATTGCATGCATGTGATCTAACATGTCAGGCTTTTTAGGACAAAACTAATCACACTGATGATGTAGAAGACTAAAACATATGTATCACTTATGATACTTTAGGTGTTAAATGGTTAATTACACTTTCGCCACGTGTATTGCATGCGTGTGATCCGACAGGTCAGGCTTTTTAGGACAAAACTAATCACACTGATGATGTAGAAGACTAAAATGTATGTATCACTTATGATACTTTAGGTGTTAAAGTGTTAATTACACTTTCGACACGTGTATTGCATGCGTGTGATCTGACAGGTCAGGCTTTTTAGGACAAAACTAATCACACTGATGATGTAGAAGACTAAAACATATGTATCACTTATGATACTTTAGGTGTTAAATGGTTAATTACACTTTTGACACGTGTATTGCATGCATGTGATCTGATGTGTCAGGCTTTTTAGGACAAAACTAATCACACTGATGATGTAGAAGACTAAAACATATGTATCACTTATGATACTTTAGGTGTTAAAGGGTTAATTACACTTTCGACACGTGTATTGCATGCGTGTGATCTGATAAGTCAGGGTTTTTAGGACAAAACTAATCACACTGATGATGTAGAAGACTAAAACGTATGCGTCACTTATGATACTTTAAGTGTTAAAGTGTTAATTACACTTTCGACACGTGTATTGCATGCGTGTGATCTGATAAGTCAGGCTTTAAAGGGCAAAACTAATCACACTGATGATGTAGAAGACTAAAACGTATGTATCACTTATGATACTTTAGGTGTTAAAGGGTTAATTACACTTTCGACACGTGTATTGCATGCGTGTGATCTGATAAGTCAGGGTTTTTAGGACAAAACTAATCACACTGATGATTTAGAAGACTAAAACGTATGTATCACTTATGATACTTTAGGTGTTAAAGTGTTAATTACACTTTCGCCACGTGTATTGCATGCGTGTGATCTGATAGGTCAGGCTTTTTAGGACAAAACTAATCACACTGATGATGTAGAAGACTAAAACGCATGTATCACTTATGATACTTTAGGTGTTAAATGGTTAATTACACTTTCGACACGTGTATTGCATACGTGTGATCTGATAAGTCAGGGTTTTTAGGACAAAACTAATCACACTGATGATTTAGAAGACTAAAACGTATGTATCACTTATGAAACTTTAGGTGTTAAAGGGTTAATTACACTTTCGACACGTGTTTTGCATGTGTGTGATCCGACAGGTCAGGCTTTTTAGGACAAAACTAATCACACTGATGATGTAGAACACTAAACGAATGTATCACTTATGATACTTTAGGTGTTAAAGTGTTAATTACACTTTCGACACGTGTATTGCATGCGTGTGATCTGTTAAGTCAGGCTTTTTAGGACAAACCTAATCACACTGATGATGTAGAAGACTAAAACGTATGTATCACTTATGATACTTTAAGTGTTAAAGTGTTAATTACACTTTCGACACGTGTATTGCATGCATGTGATCTGACAGGTCAGGCTTTTTAGGACAAAACTAATCACAGTGATGATGTAGAAGACTAAAACGTATGTGTCACTTATGATACTTTAAGTGTTAAAGTGTTAATTACACTTTCGACACGTGTATTGCATGCGTGTGATCTGATAAGTCAGGCTTTAAAGGGCAAAACTAATCACACTGATGATGTAGAAGACTAAAACGTATGTATCACTTATGATACTTTAGGTGTTAAAGGGTTAATTACACTTTCAACACGTGTATTGCATGCGTGTGATCTGATAAGTCAGGGTTTTTAGGACAAAACTAATCACACTGATGATGTACAAGACTAAAATGTATGTATCACTTATGATACTTTAGGTGTTAAAGTGTTAATTACACTTTCGACATGTGTATTGCATGCATGTGATCTGACAGGTCAGGCTTTTTAGGACAAAACTAATCACACTGATGTAGAAGACTAAAACATTTGTATCACTTATGATACAGAACACTTTTCCACTTTGCATCAGTAAATCTTAGATGGGCTCAGGCCCAGTGAAGCCGGCGGCGTTTCCGGGTGTTGTTGATAAATTGCTTCGGCTTTGCATATTGAGAGTTTTATCTTGCACTTACAGATGTAGCGACCAACTGTAGTTACTGACAGTGGTTTTCTGAAGTGTTCCATGTGGTGATATCCTTTACACACTGATGTTGCTTTTTGATGCGGTACCGTGCATTGATTTCTCCAGATTCTCTGAACCTTTTGATGATATTACAGACCCTAAATTCCTTGCAATGGCCGGTTGAGAAATGTTGTTCTTAAACAATTTGCTCAGGCATGTGTTGACAAAGTGGTGACCCTCGCCCCGTCCTTGTTTGTGAACGACTGAGCATTTTTTGGGAAGCTGTTTTTATACCCAATCATGGCACCCACCTGTTCCCAATTAGCCCGTTCACCTGTGGGATGCTCCAAATAATAATGCCAAGCCACTGAATGTGGCTTGGCATTGTCTTGCTGAAATAAGCAGGGGCGTCCATGAAAAAGACGGCGCTTAGATGGCAACATATGTTGTTCCAAAACCTGTATGTACCTTTCAGCATTAATGGTGCCTTCACAGATGTGTAAGTTACCCATGCCTTGGGCACTAATGCACCCCCATACCATCACACATGCTGCCTTTTGAACTTTGCGTCGATAACAGTCTGGATGGTTCGCTTCCCCTTTGGTCCGGATGACACGATGTCGAATATTTCCAAAAAACAATTTGAAATGTGGACTCGTCAGACCACAGAACACTTTTCCACTTTGCATGAGTCCATCTTAGATGATCTCGGGCCCAGAGAAGCCGCCGGCGTTTCCGGGTGTTGTTGATAAATTACTTTGGCTTTGCATATTGAGAGTTTTATCTTGCACTTACAGATGTAGCGACCAACTGTATTTAGTGACAGTGGTTTTCTGAAGTGTTCCTGAGCCCATGTGGTGATATCCTTTAGAGATTGATGTTGGTTTTTGATATTCATGTTGGTTTCCGCTTACGTGGAGTGATTTCTCCAGATTCTCTGAACCTTTTGATGATATTATGGACCGTAGATGTTGAAATCCCTACATTTCTTGCAATTGCACTTTGAGAAACGTTGTTCTTAAACTGTTCGACTATTTGCTCACGCAGTTGTGGACAAAGGGGTGTACCTCGCCCCATCCTTTCTTGTGAATGACTGAGCATTTTTTGGGAAGCTGTTTTTATACCCAATCATGGCACCCACCTGTTCCCAATTAGCCCGCACACCTGTGGGATGTTCCAAATACCGTATTTTCCGCACTATTAGCCGCACCTAAAAACCACAAATTTACTCAAAAGCTGACAGTGCGGCTTATAACCCGGTGCGCTTTATATATGGATTAATATTAAGATTCATTTTCATAAAGTTTCGGTCTCGCAACTACGGTAAACAGCCGCCATCTTTTTTCCCCGTAGAAGAGGAAGTGCTTCTTCTTCTACGCAAGCAACCGCCAAGGTAAGCACCCGCCCCCATAGAAGAGGAAGCGCTTCTTCTTCTACTGTAAGCAACCACCCGCCCGCGTAGAAGAAGAAAAAGCGCGCGGATATTACCGTACGTTTCATTTCCTTTGTGTGTTTACATCTGTAAAGACCACAAAATGGCTCCTACTAAGCGACAGGTTTCCGGTTCATGAAAAGACGCAATCTCTCCATCCGCACACGGACTACTATTTCACAGCAACTGCCTAAAGACTTTCAAGAAAAGCTGGCTACTTTCCGTGCATATTGTAAAAACAAGATAGCTGAAAAAAAAGATCCGGCCAGAGAACATTATCAACACGGACGAGGTTCCACTGACTTTTGATATTCCTGTGAACCGCACTGTGGATACAACGGGAGCACGTACGGTGAATATTCGCACCACAAGGGAATGAGAAGTCATCCTTCACTGTGGTTCTAGCTTGCCATGCTAATGGCCAGAAACTTCCACCCATGGTGATATTCAAAAGGAAGACCTTGCCAAAAGAGACCTTTCCAGCCGGCGTCATCATAAAAGCTAACTCGAAGGGATGGATGGATGAAGAAAAGATGAGCGAGTGGTTAAGGGAAGTTTACGCGAAGAGGCCGGGTGGCTTTTTTCACGCAGCTCCGTCCATGTTGATATACGACTCCATGCGCGCCCACATCACGCTGGTTTTTAATATATTATTAAAGTTTGACTGACCTATCTGACTGTTTTTTTGACATTCCTTTAGCGCAGTTAGATGCGGCTTATAACACGGGGCGGCTTATAGGTGGACAAAGTTTTGAAATATGCCGTTCATTGAAGGCGCGGCTTATAACCCAGGGCGGCTTATGGTGCGGAAAATACGGTAAGTGTTTGATGAGCATTCCTCAACTTTCTCAGTCTTTTTTTCCACTTGTGCCAGCTTTTTTCGAAACATGTTGCAGGCATCAAATTCCAAATGAGCTAATATTTGCAAAAAAACAAAACAAAAGTTGAGCAGTTCGAGCAGTAAATATCTTGTCTTTGCACATTTCCGAGTGTGGAATGAGGAGACTAGCTGACTGCTTCAAACATTTATTCAACAATTTCAACACTTTTGAGGCGCGTCTTCACGAGTCTGCTGTACAAGTGCAGGAACCAAAAGCTCTTTATTTATTTGACATGCACACACGGTCACACATTCTTCTGTGCGGAGGATCCAGTGCCCCCCCCCCCAGAGGACATACTGTAGAGGGGGGGGGGGGACACTGGATCAGTGCAGCCGCCTCTTTAAATACCTGATCAAGTCAAAACTAATCACACTGATGATTTAGAAGACTAAAACGTATGTATCACTTATGATACTTTAGGTGTTAAAGGGTTAATTACACTTTCAACACGTGTATTGCATGCGTGTGATCTGACAGGTCAGGCTTTTTAGGACAAAACTAATCACACTGATGATGTAGAAGACTAAAACGTATGTATCACTTATGATACTTTAGGTGTTAAAGGGTTAATTACACTTTCGACACGTGTATTGCATGCGTGTGATCTGATATGTCAGGCTTTTTAGGACAAAACTAATCACACTGATGATGTAGAAGACTAAAACATATGTATCACTTATGATACTTTAGGTGTTAAAGGGTTAATTACACTTTCGACACGTGTATTGCATGTGTGTGATCCGACAGGTCAGGCTTTTAAGGACAAAACTAATCACACTGATGATGTAGAAGACTAAAACGTATGTATCACTTATGATACTTTAGGTGTTAGAGGGTTAATTGTTCATTGAAGGCGCGGCTTATAACCCAGGGCGCCTTATGGTGCGGAAAATACGGTAAGGGTTTGATGAGCATTCTTCAACTTTCTCAGTCTTTTTTTCCACTTGTGCCAGCTTTTTTGAAAAATGTTGCAGGCATCAAATTCCAAATGAGCTAATATTTGCAAACAAAATAACAAAAGTTGAGCAGTTCGAGCAGTAAATATCTTGTCTTTGCACATTTCCGAGTGTGGAATGAGGAGACTAGCTGACTGCTTCAAACATTTATTCAACAATTTCAACACTTTTGAGGCGCGTCTTCACGAGTCTGCTGTACAAGTGCAGGAACCAAAAGCTCTTTATTTATTTGACATGCACACACGGTCTCAGCACAGATGCAGGCCAGTTTGTATTTTTTCCTTTTTTTTATTTTTTTTTTAAATGTAGGCGTTTGTTTTTAAAAACCACACCACTTGGAATACAGGCGCCAAAGCAAGGCGAGGAGAAAGAAGCACACGATGAAGGTGTGGTGTCAGCGGTCTAAAAACGTAAAGCGGGTGTGGGGGTGGTGGGGGGGAGTTTAAAGTAAAAACCTAGACAAATAATCAAGTTATAAAAAAATGACTCATGACTGGCGCCGGGTGGATGAAAAGGTTTAAATTATTGTATATTCTATGGAAAAACAAAAATGAAGAAAGGAGACATTCTTCTGTGCGGAGGATCCAGTGCCCCCCCCCCCCAGAGGACATACTGTAAGGGGGAGGGGGGACACTGGATCAGTGCAGCCGCCTCTTTAAATACCTGATCAAGTCTCTAGATGTGATGCAAGCCCTCACGGCGTGGCTCCGTGCCACGCCCTCCTTCGCCCGGGTGGGAGACTACTGGTGGGCGCACTGGACCCCGGGGCCGTGGGGGCCGCCCTCCTCGTCGGAGCTGTCGTTGTAGGCCTCCCTGCGGCCGCCCGACGAGGAGCCCTGGCTGACGTCGTAGTCCTGCAGGTCCACCTCCTCCGTGTCGCCCGTGATGATGGGCGCCTCCGACCGTGATGGCAGCATGTCCTCCAGCTCCTGCACGCACACGCCAACACCAACTTTAGGACCCGCTAATCACCCGCGGCCTGTGTCGCGTAAATAAGACCCGCCCACAAAACGGCGCATCCTGAAGCGACTTGAAGATGATGTGTAAAACATCATCTATGCAACATTCTTTTCTTTCTTTCTTTAGTTTATTTGGAACATGAACACACTTACATCATAATACATCACACAATTTCATATCATTTCATTTTACATCATGCCCGAAAAGGAGTAGGAAGAAGCAAAGCTTATTTAATCCTACCCCTTTCCCACTTCAAGCGTTTACAAATATATAGAATCATTTACTGACCTTTTTATATAATAAAATAACATCTATGAATTAGTATACAACAGTTTTGTAATATGTAATTAATTAATTAATTCAGTCATTATTAACATACTGAGATGAAGAATATTTTATTTTCAATAAGGTTGAAAGTATTTCTCATAATTCTTCTTTTTTGTACTCTGTAAGCACTATTATTTTGAACAACCTCTTAAACTGGATCATATCAGTACAATTTTTAACTTCTTTACTTAATCCATTCCATCATTTAATTCCACATACTGATATGCTAAAAGTTTTAAGTGTTGTACGTGCATATAAATGTTTTAAATTATTTTTTCCTCTAAGGTTATATTTCTCCTCTTTAGTTGAGAAGAATTGTTGTACATTCTTTGGTAGCAGGTTATAGTTTGCTTTGTACATCATTTTAGCTGTTTGCAATTTGACCAAATCACCAAACTTTAATATTTCTGACTTAATAAATAAATGTTCTCTATATCCAACATTATGTATTATTCTAACTGATCTTTTTTCTAACACGGTTAGCGAATGTAGCGCACATTTGTAGTTATTTCCCCATATTTCTGCACAATAACTCAGATATGGTAACACTAGCGAGCAGTAGAGAATATGTAGTGATTTTTGGCCCAGGACGTATTTTGCTTTATTCATTATTGAAATGTTTTTTGCCACCTTATGTTGTATGTTTTGTATATGAGATTTCCAGTTCATTTGATCATCTTTTAATACTCCCAAAAATCTAGTTTATTTTACCCTTTCTATGTCTACTTCGTCTATTTGTATTTGTGTATGATGCTCTTTTCTACTATTACCAAATAGCATTATTTTAGTTTTACTGAGATTCAAAGATAGTCTGTTTTTGTCAAACCATCTTTTTAATTTGTTCATTTCTTCTTTTCTGTGTGCTCTCTCCTGAACAGAAAGCAGTTGTGTCGTCTGCAAATAAAACCAACTTTAAGTCCTTCGTAACCTTACAAATGTCGTTTATATAAAGATTGAACAATCTTGGTCCCAGTATTGACCCCTGGGGTACACCACAGGATATATCTAGCCGTGTTGACATATTTTCACCCATATTTACATATTGCTTCCTGTTGGTTAAATAACTTCTTACCCAATTCAATACCAAACCTCTGATGCCATATCGTTCTAATTTTCGTATTAAAATATCATGATTAATTGTGTCAAATGCTTTTGTTAAGTCCATGAATACTGCGGCCGCACATTCTTTACCATCTATTGCATTGGTAATTTCCTCTGTTATTTTGGTTAGTGCTATTGATGTTGAGATATTTGCTCGGAATCCATATTGGTTCTCCACAAGCGTCCCACTTTTGTTAATAAATAAATCTAATCGACTATTGAATAATTTTTCCAAGATTTTGGAGAATTGTGGAAGTAATGAAACTGGTCTGTAGTTAGTAAACTGGTGTACGTCTCCATTCTTATAAATTGGTACGACTTTTGCAATTTTCATTATATCAGGGAATTTACCGGTTAAAAATGATACATTGGTGATGATATATGTCAGAGGTTCTGAAATGTCTTGTATAACCTTTTTTATCGTTACCATATCTATTCCATGACAGTCGGTTGAGGTCTTGGATTTACAATTTTTTACAATTTTGATTATTTCTTCTTTTGTTACACTTTTAAGAAACATGGAATTGGGATTTCTGTCTATGAGCTCACTCAAGGCCTCATTTTGAGCAAAGAAACAACATCACATGTTATGTAGACCACAAGGAAGTCTTTTACTTTTAGAAAGTAATCCTGATATGACTCCTTTAAAGGGGAACATTATCACAATTTCAGATAGTTAAAACCATTAAATATCAGTTCCCAGTGGCTTATTTTATTTTTCGAAGTTTTTTAAAATTTTTTACCCATCACGCAATATCCCTAAAAAAAGCTTCTAAGTGCCTGATTTTAACCACCCGTCCATTTTCCTGTGACGTCACATAGTGATGCCGACACAAACAAACATGGCGCATAGAACAGCAAGCTATAGCGACATTAGCTCGGATTCAGACTCGGATTTCAGCGGCTTAAGCGATTCAACAGATTACGCATGTATTGAAACGGATGGTTGTAGTGTGGAGGCAGTAGAGATGCGCGGATAGGCAATTATTTCATCCGCAACCGCATCACAAAAGTCGTCAACCATCCGTCATCCACCCGATCTAACATTTAATCAAAACCGCACCCGCCCGTTGTTATATATCTAATATAGACGATGCAAGGCATTAGTGAGGTTATAAAGCTTTTGCCTGTTGAAGAAAGGAGACTGATCCAATGCAGCAGAGACATTCAATGCGTGCCACGCTGTCACGGCCCAGACGCACACCAGTGCGCAATCATCTGGGAGCCGCGCTGAGCGCACCTCCAAGCGCGTGGAGGTGCGATGTCCCTCGCACCCGCGGCGGCTCCACCCGGGCTCGCGCCCGAGGCTTCAGCGCGCACCGCGGCGGCCATCCTACTCGTCGCGGCCTAGCCCTCCCGGCTCTCGCTGCCGGCGACGGCCGGGTATGGGCCCGACGCTCCAGCGCCATCCATTTTCAGGGCTAGTTGATTCGGCAGGTGGGTTGTTACACACTCCTTAGCGGGTTCCGACTTCCATGGCCACCGTCCTGCTGTCTATATCAACCAACACCTTTTCTGGGGTCTGATTGTTGGAATAATTGTTTGTAAGTTATCACAAAAGAAACGTTGTATTATGAATGCTGTCTTTCGAGGCCTAACAAGAGGAAGAAGGCTCGTGAAACGCCACTGTGATTTCAACACGGACAGATGGCAGGATCTGCTCAACTTCCAGAGGAACTCTCTTTGAAGTGTTAAACGAACTCTCTCTGAAGTATTTCACAAACTCTCTTCCAACTATTTGGTAACCGAGGTCAACGCTATTTACGACCCGCTGCCCTCTTGAAGTTGCCGTGGTCAGGAGACGGGAGGGGTTATCCATTGTCCTCCAACACCTGCCCCAGCTGGATCCAGGAATAGCCCAAGCCCGAGAAATCCTCTTCTTGGTCTTCAAAGCGACCGAAAACAATGACTGTTTTACATACTTCCCATTCCTGCTGTGACATGTGTTGGTGCGTGAACATTGAACATCTGAATAAATGAGGAGAAGAAAACCTTCTTCGTCAGAGCGTGGTGCAGGACTGTACAGAGAGTGCAGTGGCCATGTCTCTCCTCAATATTGAGTCTAAATTGAATTCTGTCTCTGTTTGATTCCTTGCCTTTTGTCTTGTTTAATAGATGTCCTCAGTGTTTGAACGTGACACTGATGAGCGTCGGCATCGGGCGCTTTAACCCGGCGTTCGGTTCATCCCGCAGCGCCAGTTCTGCTTACCAAAAGTGGCCCACTCGGCTCACCAGGGTGAGCCCCACCCCTTTCGTGAGCGCACTGCGCGCGGAGTGACCCCTGTTACGCGCCCCCGGCAACGGGGGTGGCGGGCAGGTAAGCTGCTTACCTGCTGCGCGTGACGCCGGCCGCGGCGAAGGCGGACGAGGCGGGGTGTCGGTGCAGTGGGCGCGGTGGTGACCCTGGACGTGCGTCGGGCCCTTCTCGCGGATCACCTCAGCTACGGCTCCCGGTGGGGCCCTCTCGGGGGAAGGGGCCTCGGCGAGGCGTCCCTTCTCCGCTCCGTAAAAGTGTCCATGTCTTTTTTTCTTCTTCTTCTGTTGTGGCATATGCTGCAGGTGCCTGCTCGTTTTTTCGTATGTGGGTAACAACATTTAACTATGTATATATTAGAGATGCGCGGATAGGCAATTATTTAATCCGCAACCGCATCAGAAAGTCGTCAACCATCCACCATCCACCCGATCTAACATTTGATCAGAACCGCACCCGCCCGTTGTTATATATCTAATATAGACGATGCAAGGCATTAGTGAGGTTATAAAGCTTTTGCCTGTTAAAGAAAGGAGACTGATCCAATGCAGCACAGACATTCGCGTGCCACGCTGTCACGACCCAGACGCACACTAGTGCGCAATCATATGGGAGCCGCGCTGAGCGCACCTCCAAGCGCGTCTCGCTGCCGGCGACGGCCGGGTATGGGCCCGACGCTCCAGCGCCATCCATTTTCAGGGCTAGTTGATTCGGCAGGTGGGTTGTTACACACTCCTTAGCGGGTTCCGACTTCCATGGCCACCGTCCTAGCTGCTGTCTATATCAACCAGGGTGAGCCCCACCCCTTTCGTGAGCGCACTGCGCGCGGAGTGACCCCTGTTACGCGCCCCCGGCCACGGGGGTGGCGGGCAGGTAAGCTGCGCGGGCGGAGCGCGCGGAGTGACCCCTGTTACGAGCCCCCGGCCACGGGGGTGGCGGGCAGGTAAGCTGCTTACCTGCTGCGCGTGATGCCGGCCGCGGCGAAGGCGGACGAGGCGGGGTGTCGGTGCGGTGGGTGCGGTGGGCGCGGTGGTGACCCTGGACGTGCGTCGGGCCCTTCTCGCGGATCACCTCAGCTACGGCTCCCGGTGGGGCCCTCTCGGGGGAAGGGGCCTCGGTCCCGGACCCCGGCGAGGCGTCCCTTCTCCGCTCCGTAAAAGTGTCCATCTCTTTTTTTTTCTTCTTCTTCTGTTGTGGCATATGCTGCAGGTGCCTGCTCGTTTTTTCGTATGTGGGTAACAACATTTAACTATGTATATATATTTACCAATTGGTTTAACTGCCACCCGCCTGAATCTATTTAAAATATATATATTTTTTAATTTCAACCGCCCGACCCGACGATAAAATCTAATTTTTTTTTATTTCAACCGCCCGACCCGCGGATAATCCGCGGACTCCGCGGTTGTGTCCGCAAACCGCGCATCTCTAGGAGGCAGGTAGCGAAAAACGAAATTGAAGAAGAAACTGAAGCTATTGAGCCATATCGGTTTGAACCGTATGCAAGCGAAACCGACGAAAACGACACGACAGCCTAGCGACACGGGAGAAAGCGAGGACGAATTCGGCGATCGCCTTCTAACCAACGATTGGTATGTGTTTGTTTGGCATTAAAGGAAACTAACAACTATGAACTAGCTTTACAGCATATGAAATACATTTGGCAACAACATGCACTTTGAGAGTGCAGACAGCCCAGTTTTCATCAATTAATATATTCTGTAGACATACCCTCATCCGCGCTCTTTTCCTGAAAGCTGATCTGTCCAGTTTTGGAGTTGATGTCAGCAGGCCAGGGAAGCTAGGGTCGATATTCTTCTCTTGACGGTGTGAGCCAAGACATCCAGGGGGTTTAGCTCGCTCGTCTGCGGGAACAAACTGCCGCCATTGCTTGCCGTGCTACCGAGGTCCTTTGTCCCTGAATTGCTCACACACTCCGGCGGATTCAATGGGGGTCTGGTGGCAGATTTCTTTGACTTTATGGTTGGAAATGCATCTGCTTTGAGTGTCGCAGGATATCCACACATTCTTGCCATCTCTGTCGTAGCATAGCTTTCGTCGGTAAAGTGTGCGGAACAAACGTCCAATTTCTTGCCACTTTGGCATCTTTGGGCCACTGGTGCAACTTGAATCCGTCCCTGTTGGTGTTGTTACACCCTCCGACGAGGCATGATGTCTCCAAGGTACGGAAAACAGTCGAAAAAAACGGAAAATAACAGAGCTGATTTGACTCGATGTTTGAGAAAATGGCGGATTGCTTCCCGATGTGACGTCACAACGTCATCGCTCCGAGAGCGAATATTAGAAAGGCGTTTAATTCGCCAAAATTCACCCATTTAGAGTTCGGAAATCGGTAAAAAAAAAAAAAGGTATTTTTTTTGCAACATCAAGGTATATATTGACGCTTACATAGGTCTGCTGATAATGTTCCCCTTTAAACATGCTTCACTGATGAGAGTATTTGGCGAGCGCCGTTTTGTCCTGATGTCGGCGGTACTTGAACTCACCATAGTTTGTTTACACGCGTAACTTTCTTCAATGCTGCCACAGAAAGACGTGTTTTATGCCACCCCGTTGTCTCATTTTGTCCACCAAACGTTTTATACCGTGCGTGAATGCACAAAGGTGAGCTTTGTTGATGTTATTGACTTGTGTAAAGCGCTAATCAGGCATGTATTTGCGCTGCTATTATAACATTGGTTCTGCCGCTGCTCTGTTGTGCAATACGCTGCATGAACTCCAAATCAAGACATTTACCGTATTTTCCGCACTATAAGGCGCACCTAAAAACCACAAATTTTCTCAAAAGCTGACAGTGCGCCTTATAACCCGGTGCGCTTTATATATGGATAAATATTAAGATTCATTTTCATAAAGTTTCGATCCAGTGAGAGCTGAAGATCCTGGCCAGATGAAGCCATCAGGACCACATCATCTGCAAAAAGCAGAGACCTAATCCTGCAGCCACCAAACCAGATCCCCTCAACGCCTTGACTGCGCCTAGAAATTCTGTCCATAAAAGTTATGAACAGAATGGGTGACAAAGGGCAGCCTTGGCGGAGTCCAACCCTCACTGGAAACGTGTCCGACTTACTACCGGCAATGCGGACCAAGCTCTGACACTGATCATACAGGGAGCGGACTGCCACAATCAGACAGTCCGATACCCCGTACTCTCTGAGCACTCCCCACAGGACTTCCCGAGGGACACGGTCGAATGCCTTCTCCAAGTCCACAAAACACATGTAGACTGGTTGGGCAAACTCCCATGCACCCTCAAGGACCCTGCGGAGAGTATAGAGCTGGTCCACAGTTCCACGACCAGGACGAAAACCACACTGTTCCTCCTGAATCCGAGGTTCGACTATCCGGCGTAGCCTCCTCTCCAGTAAACCTGAATAGACCTTACCGGGAAGGCTGAGGAGTGTGATCCCACGATAGTTAGAACACACCCTCAGGTTCCCCTTCTTAAAGAGAGGAACCACCACCCCGGTCTGCCAATCCAGTGGCACCGCCCCCGATGTCCACGCGATGCTGCAGAGTCTTGTCAACCAAGACAGCCCCACAGCATCCAGAGCCTTAAGGAACTCCGGGCGGATCTCATCTACCCCCGGGGCCTTGCCACCGAGGAGCTTTTTAACTACCTCAGCAACCTCAGCCCCAGAAATAGGAGAACCCACCACAGACTCCCCAGGCACTGCTTCCTCATAGGAAGACGTGTTGGTGGGATTGAGGAGGTCTTCGAAGTATTCCCTCCACCGATCCACAACATCCGCAGTCGAGGTCAGCAGAACACCATCCTCGCCATAATAATCGTTATAATTAGTCGTAATGGAAGTATTTTTCTTTAAATTGATTAATAACGGTTACACATAAGAATGGAAGATAGGTTTGTTTTGACACCCTGACTGCTTTCCTACACATTTATTGCATGGACACACTTTTTAAAGCATTACATGGATTCAATTCTTTAAGATGTCAATAAACTTCTCAATCATTGTGCTGCCACACCATGCTCCATTCACATTAGGGATGTCCCGATCCAGGTTTTTGCACTTCCGATCCGATACCGATATTGTTTTTGCATTTCCGATCCGATACCGATACTGACCGATACTGGCCTATCCGAGCATGTATTAAAGTTTAAAGTTATTTAGCCTACTTAGTTGTCAGAATCATGTTGAAAAGGGTTTTAGTACTCTTGATAACAACTAGCCAGCTGAATTAGGGGAGTTTGAATAATACACAATGGTTGGTAACAAGAAACTGACCTGTTTATTCAAGGATAAACACAAAATAGACACAATGATACATGCCAAACAGAAATGGCATCATTGAACTAGGGCTGGGCGATATGGCCTATTTTTAATATTGCGATATTTTAAGGCCATATTGCGATACACGATATATATCTTGATATTTTGCCTTAGCCTTGAATGAACACTTGATGCATATAATCACAGCAGTATGATGATTCTATGTGTTTTGATTGATTGATTGAGACTTTTATTAGTAGGTTGCACAGTGAAGTACATATTCCGTACAATTGACCACTAAATGGTAACACCCCAATAAGTTATTCAACTTGTTTAAGTCGGGGTCCACTTAAATGGATTCATGATACAGATATATACTATCAGATATATACTATCATCATAATACAGTCATCACACAAGATAATCACATTGAATTATTTACATTATTTATAATCCAGGGTGTGGAGGGGGGCGCCGGATGTAAGGGTCAAAAAGACAGCCAAAAGAGTTTGATATGAGAATAAATCTAAAGTTAAAATATAGGGTAGAAATGCACCCATTTGCAGGAAATGTAGTCCTGATTTTCAAAATTTTCTTTCAAGGCTTGCATGTCTACATTAAAACATTCTTCTTCATACTGCATTAATATATGCTACTTTTAAACGTTCATGCAGAGAAGGAAATCACAACTAAAAAAATCACTATTTTTTTCATACGGTGATGATGTGGAAATTTTTGCCTCTGCATTTTGATGGTGTGGACGTGTGGCACCGAATGGAGATAAGCGTCTCGACAGACATCACAATATTTGAACAAAGATGACGAAAACTGTTGTCTCTGTCGTGTCCGTGTGGCGAAAATTGTTATGCGCTTATTTTTTTTATTTGATTTTGTGCGTGGCATAGATTTGCCGGGCGCAGAGGACGCTTGAGCAGGCGCGCACCTTAGCGGCTGCGCTAGCATCACAGCTAACGTTAGCCATGCTGCTGGGAGAGGGCGTATACGTATGTGACGTATGACGTGACAGTATGTGACGTGTGTAAGAAGCTGCGCTCGCTGTCTGTGAGAGGGAGACACAGGAAAGAGTGAGAAGAGCCAGCAGCTAAAAGCAACTGCGTGAGAATTGTGGATGTGTTGAAGGTGTGCTGGAAAATGCGGAACGGAAATTTGGGAGCAGCAGAAAAGTGGAATGTATTATTTAAATCGGTGCGTTGGAAAACACGGACCGCAGTTTTTTTTTTAAAACTGGATCTGGATCGGCATTTTCCCATGCCTTGCCGATACGCAATTTTTGGCAAATATCGGCAGCCGATCCGATCCAAATATCGGATCGGGACATCCCCAATTCACATACAGAGAACTATGAACAGGATGAAAAGTCTGTCCTACCGTCAGTTTCTCTGGACTGATCCAGTTGTTGCTGGGGAACTGCACGTCAAACTTGACGTACAAGTCTCCCTTCTCAAAGGGGTTCCGGTACTGAGGCATGCCCTCCCCTCGCACCACCCTCACAGAGTCTGCACGGGAGGGAGAAAGGAACGGTCGGCACTTTCGGGGGCGAGACGAGACGGGGTGGCGGAGTTACCTGGCTCGATGACCTTCCCGGCGGGGTACTTGACCACGATCTGTCTGCCGTCTAGATGCTTCAGCATGAACTGGAAGCCGCACAGCGCCTCCACCAGGCCGATCTTGTGGTTCATGAACAGGTCGTTGCCTTCTCGCCTGAACGTCTGGACCGGGGAGAAAAATGGAAAGCGTCTCAGGAAGGAAATACCGACCGCCTCTGACAGGAAGAGGCACATGACAATCTTGTAAAAAAAAAAAAAAGAAAAAAGAAAAAAGAAAAAAGCAGTCTTCGCTACACATATTAAAAACACCCACAAACCATGTTGCTCTTCTTGGTGCCTGGGCTGATATTCGGTAAGTCAATTAACCGGATGATAAATCAAAACGAAGTGGATAATCGGCGTATGTAAGCGAATGAAAAGAGCAGTTTTTGTAGTGAAACACTGACATTTATTAAATGATAAATTAAATGATAAATGGGTTGTACTTGTATAGCGCTTTTCTACCTTCAAGGTACTCAAAGCGCTTTGACACTACTTCCACATTTACCCATTCACACACACATTCACACACTGATGGAGGGAGCTGCCATGCAAGGCGCTAACCAGCACCCATCAGGAGCAAGGGTGAAGTGTCTTGCTCAGGACACAACGGACATGACGAGGTTGGTACTAGGTGGGGATTGAACCAGGGACCCTCGGGTCGCGCACGGCCATTCTTCCACTGCGCCACGCCGTCCCTATTCATATATTGTTATTTACAGATAATTGCTGACATTTATTCTTTATAAATTATTTACATATAAACACTGACATTTATTATTTATATATTATTTACAGAAAAACACTGACATTTATTATTCATATATTATTTTCAGATAACACTGACATGTATTTATACAATGTTATTTACAGATATGGCCCTGCGATGAGGTGGCGACTTGTCCAGGGTGTACCCCGCCTTCCGCCCGATTGTAGCTGAGATAGGCTCCAGCGCCCCCGCGACCCCAAAGGGAATAAGCGGTAGAAAATGGATGGATGGATGGTATTTACAGATAAACGCTGACATTTATTCTTTATACATTATTTACAAATAAACGCTAACATTTATTTTTTATATATATTGTTATTTACAGCTGAAATGGACCAAAAGTAATCACCTGACTCTCATGAATTTATTTACTGAAAGGACGACTTTCTGACTGTTGGACATTGCGGACAAAAGCCTGACTTTTTATGAACAATTCAGTACACTTTATTTCTTAAATGATATAATTTTGTATATCATTGCTTATTATTTTTCATTTACTTAGACTTTAGTAAAAAAAAAACTGACCTAATGTCTGTTTATTTGCATGGTATCAGTGTAGAAATATACTAAACAACTCCTCCGTACGTCATCAGTCTGATTGGAATAAACTACCCTGAACTGTGAAATGCGGTGGAAACACAAACCACACAATTCTACAGGAACCTACAGCTCCAAGAACTGGAGGTTACAAGAACAAAAAGTTCCTTAACCTTTAGTGGAAAAAGGCTTACAACTTTAACCAATTTTGTTTATTATTTAAGTTGTGTATATTTGAGGGTCCTCCACTCTCCGTAACAGAGACAGAACCTATTTAATTGCTTTTAGTTATGATTTTTATTCATGTGCAAAATGTATGCTTACAGACAGAATACATCTTGTTTTTGTTATTTTTTTGTTTTATTTAACTTGGTATTTAAGTTTACATGCGAGAAATACAAGTTTATTGCATTTGAAAGGGGATACTTGCATTATTATTATGTATTATCAATGATTAACTTGGTGTAAAAACATAATAGCAATAATATTGTTTATGGACAGTCAATATATCGTCAATCAAAAATGTATTACGGCCTTGATTAACCAGCATGATTCAAACACTGTGACACCTAGTGGTGAGCCTGAGCATTGCAGCCAGCTGACATGACAGGACTTGACAGCAGATAAGAGTATCAGACGCTGCCTGCTGTGTGGAGGGTGGAGTAGGTGCTCAGCCTCTTCTCTTTCAACATATTTCTTATTCAGGCTAGCAGCACAAGCACAGTACTTGTGAAGGAAGGGCATGTAACTGATCATAGCTGCCCGCCACCGCAGAATAAAAGTAACAAAGATTATAATCAGAAGTTACATCTGAAATAAAAATGTTTACCGCATTTTTCGGAGTACAGGTCGCTCTGGCCGAAAATGCATAATAAAGAAGGAAAAAAACATATATAAGTCGCACTGGAGTATAAGTCGCATTTTTGGGGGAAATGTATTTGATAAAAGCCAACACCAAGAATAGACATTTGAAAGGCAATTTAAAATAAATCAAGAATAGTGAACAACAGGCTGAATAAGTGTACGTTATATGAGTAATAAATAACCAACTGGTATGTTAACTAACATATTATGGTAAGAGTCATTCAAATAACTATAACATATAGAACATGCTACACGTTTACCAAACAATCTGTCACTCCTAATCGCTAAATCCCATGAAATCTTCTTCCTCGGTGTCGCTTCTAAACAACTCTGCTAACTTCAAAGGTAGACAATACGCACACATAAGTCGCTCCAGAGTATAAATCGCACCCCCAGGCAAACTATGAAAAAAACTGTGATTTATAATCCGAAAATACGGTACTTGAGCGATTTATGTGTGCAATTACTGACACATTACCGTAAAACATCAAATATTATTTATCCCATTCATGTAAGAGACTAGGCGTATATGTGGAGTTGGCAGAGTTGTTTAGAAGCGACACCGAGGTAGAAGATTTCATGGGATTTAGCGCTTAGGAGTGACAGCTTGTTTGGTAAACGTATAGCAGTGATCCTCAACAGGCGGACCGCGGTCCATGTCCGGACCCAGCGACGTGTCCGTCCGGACCCAGCACGAATTATAGTTAAAAAAAAAAAGAGAAAAAAAAAAAAGTTTTTTTTATTATTATAATTATAATTATTATAAAAAAATATAATAATTGTATTTATCTGTGAGTTATCGCTAGCGCAAGTCAACGTTCTTTGTTGTTTTTAGTCAAATATCTCCACGTTTCGTTTACACTTCTCGTGTTTCACTCACTCCGTCTCTCTCTCTCTCTCTCTCTCTCAGAGAGAGAAAGAGAGAGAGACGGAGTGAGAGCGAGAGAACGCCACTCTGATTGGCTAATTCCGGGGTATGGGTTGTCATCTCTTTCACAACGACGCGCTGATAGGCTGTTACCACCTGGGTCATGTGCACAGTGCATGGAACCTTTCGCTGCAGGCACACAGTTGTCTCGTATCGCTACTTCGCTAACTGTTCACTTGTCAGTCACTGAATGTGAATCAAATCACAATGGCATGCTCCAAGTTGGCTCAGGCTGGTAAAAGAAAGGTGGACAGGGAAAACCGACGTTTCAAGGAAGAATGGACAGAGCAATATGTTTTCATCCTACCTACTGCAAGTACCAGACCAATGTGTCTACTATGCAACACTACTGTTGCTCTGGTGAAAAGCGAAAATCTGAAACGTCACTATCTGAAAGAGCACCGCGAATTTGAAGAGACATTTCCTCATGATTCAGAGCTAAGAAAAAAAGAAATCACGAGGCTGAAAAAGCCATATGAAACATCAAGCAAGATTTTTGTTAAATCTATGACACAACAACAAATAGCAACAGAGCAGTAACGTGCGGTGAGGTTGATGGCTGGTGAGGCACTGACTTCAACACAGTCAGATTTACAAACATATGAACCCTAAAGAGTATCTTATTCACCATTTGATTGGCAGCAGTTAACGGGTTATGTTTAAAAGCTCATACCAGCATTCTTCCCTGCTTGGCACTCAGCATCAAGGGTTGGAATTGGGGGTTAAATCACCAAAAATGATTCCCGGGCGCAGCGCCGCTGCTGCCCACTGCTCCCCTCACCTCCCAGGGGGTGATCAAGGGATGGATCAAATGCAGAGGACACATTTTGTCAAAGTTCTTATTTATTTTTGTTTCAAAGAAAATATTTCATGTATTTTATTGGATATTTATTTTATTTTTGTTAATTTTAAGAAAATGTTAAACTACCTACCTCCTGCTATTATATAAGCTTGACCGATAATAAACGGACCCAGCCTGTTTCAAAAAAACATTTGTGGACCTTCAAGATTTGTACTTGAGGACCCCTGACGTATAGCATGTTCTATATGTTATAGTTATTTGAATGACTCTTACCATAATATGCTACGTTAACATACCAGTTGGTTATTTATGCCTCATATAACGTACACTTATTCAGCCTGTTACGGTATAGTGGCTTCGATAACGGGAACCGGTTCTCAAAAAGGGATTTGAATCCAATGGAATCGGTTCTTTTCTTATCAAACAATCGGGAGAACCGGTTTCGAATATCATCCCTAACAATCGGCCGAGACCACTTTTTTATATTTGCCATCAACGCAAAATGATTATTAGCATTCAGACAGGTTAAAATGTTGCTAAAACCATCACTTTTCTATCAGTCACAGTGACTTTTCAAAACAAATATATTACAGCAAAAATCATATGGGTTGATTGACATGTTTATTCTGGAAGCTAACTTCAATAGTTTGAAATGATTTTGACAGTTAATGCCAGTTATCCTGTCAACCTTTCACAAGACTTCAATTTGTTCATTGAAAGTATAAACAGTATAAACACTTTTTACAGTAAACAAATGGTAAAACAGTACTAAACAATTCCATTAAAAAAAAAATTGGTGTCATTATTAACTTTCTGTCCAAGCTTGTATAATCTACTGCCTTGTTCAATTGTAAAAAATATTCTGTGCCTAAAATTCACATTTCTATCACAATTATCATACTGTAAACATGGTAAGCTAACTTCATTAAAATTAATAGTCCTGTCAATAGCATGGAATTACAATTCAAATGTAGTTTTTTTGTAAGCCTTTCAAAAGAATTCAAAATGTGAAAAATTAATGAAAATTAATTTAAGCCATCAGACACTTGAAAAGTGGCACATCACATCTCTAATGTAATCATTTGAACTTTTCAACAGAAGTAGCACTGCAAAAATATTAAGGACATACTTCTGTATTTTGGTAGTTATGCTGTCAACATTTAACAAGATTTCTTCAACTTGGACTTGAAAGCATAAATAGTATAAACAATTTTAACAGTATAACAGTACTAAACAATTCCAATAGATAACATTGGTGTCATTACCTTTTTGTGGCTAAAATCCAAAGTTTTCCACTTGTATCCCTAGCAACGGCATTAGACTTGTGTTTTTTTGTCCCAACGTGGTCTTTAGCATCGCTAATTCCTCCGTGTCCGATCGAAAAATCTTGTCTGCGCAAGGTGCAATTCGCGTAGTTTTCACCCTTTTTGGAACGGATAATTATTCCCGGATAGGCTTTTGAATATTCTTCACGGAATGACTGCAGTTTTCTTTTCGGTTTATGACTCGTTTGCGATTTTTCTCCGGCTGATTCCATGATCGTTCGCTCGTTTGGAAACAATGGCCTCGTGCTTGGCAGCGGTGCTATAAATAGCCTCGCGCATGGCATTCGGAATGGCTCGATAGGAAGTTACGGGAAGCAGTGTCGATTGTCATTGTTGTTACGCCATTTCGTGAATAAAACTTTTTTTTAAAAACGAATTTTTTATCACTGCAACTGTAACCCGGAATAGGTTGATGAAAACCGTACTAATTACGGGAAAACCGGAGTAGTTGGCAGGTATGCGCATTGTCAGAATAATTGTATCTAAGTTATCACCAAACTTTGTGTTTCAATGAGTTCCCGGCAAGCAGACAAAATCTGCCTTTGCTCTTACCAATCAAAAGGCTTGTAAAACTCCACTGTGTAGGATGGGAAGCGACATGAAGGTCTCGGTTTCTTTGATGTACCGTATTTTCTGCACTATTAGCCGCACCTAAAAACCACAAATTTACTCAAAAGCTGACAGTGCGGCTTATAACCCCGGTGCGCTTTATATATGGATTAATATTAAGATTCATTTTCATAAAGTTTCGGTCTCGCAACTACGGTAAACAGCCGCCATCTTTTTTCCCCGTAGAAGAGGAAGTGCTTCTTCTTCTACGCAAGCAACCGCCAAGGTAAGCACCCGCCCCCATAGAAGAGGAAGCGCTTCTTCTTCTACTGCAAGCAACCACCCGCCCCCGTAGAAGAAGAAGAAGCGCGCGGATATTACGTTTCATTTCCTTTGTGTGTTTACATCTGTAAAGACCACAAAATGGCTCCTACTAAGCGACAGGTTTCCGGTTCATGAAAAGACGCAATCTCTCCATCCGCACACGGACTACTATTTCACAGCAACTGCCTAAAGACTTTCAAGAAAAGCTGGCTACTTTCCGTGCATATTGTAAAAACAAGATAGCTGAAAAAAAGATCCGGCCAGAGAACATTATCAACATGGACGAGGTTCCACTGACTTTTGATATTCCTGTGAACCGCACTGTGGATACAACGGGAGCACGTACGGTGAATATTCGCACCACAGGGAATGAGAAGTCATCCTTCACTGTGGTTCTAGCTTGCCATGCTAATGGCCAGAAACTTCCACTCATGGTGATATTCAAAAGGAAGACCTTGCCAAAAGAGACCTTTCCAGCCGGCGTCATCATAAAAGCTAACTCGAAGGGATGGATGGATGAAGAAAAGATGAGCGAGTGGTTAAGGTAAGTTTACGCGAAGAGGCCGGGTGGCTTCTTTCACGCAGCTCCGTCCATGTTGATATACGACTCCATGCGCGCCCACATCACGCTGGTTTTTAATATATTATTAAAGTTTGACTGACCTATCTGACTGTTTTTTTGACATTCCTTTAGCGCAGTTAGATGCGGCTTACAACACGGGGCGGCTTATAGGTGGACAAAGTTTTGAAATATGCCGTTCATTGAAGGCGCGGCTTTTAACCCAGGGCGCCTTATGGTGCGGAAAATACGGTAATGAAAAACCGAATTTTTTATCACTGCAACTGTAACCCGGAATAGGTTGATGAAAACCGTACTAATTACGGGAAAACCGGAGTAGTTGGCAGGTATGCGCATTATCAGAATAATTGTATCCAAGTTATCACCAAACTTTGTGTTTCAATGAATTCCCGGCAAGCAGACAAAATCTGCCTTTGCTCTTACCAATCAAAAGGCTTGTAAAACTCCACTGTGTAGGATGGGAAGCGACATGAAGGTGTCGGTTTCTTTGATGTATTGTAATCCACGGGATTGATAATTGATTCATTTTCAACCTCTGCTTCAAATGAGGAAGTCGCAGCTCTGAACGAGGTCACGGTCGGCGCGCATACCTCGTGCTCCTTCTCCTGCAGGACGAGGACGATGTCGCCCGGCTCCACTCCGGGCGCCTGGTCCGCCTCGCCGCCGAAGGTGATCTTCTGGCCGTGTTTCATGCCTTTGTCCACGTGCACCTCCAGGATCTTCACCTCCTTCACCACCTTCTTGCCCTCGCACTTCTTACAGCGGTCCTTCTCGCTGATCACCTCGCCTGTGGAGGGAAGCGAAGGTGGGAAAGCGAGCGGGCGGCGAGAGTCGTTTTGATGCCGGGGCCTACCTTCGCCGTTACAGTCGGTGCACACGGACTGCATCTGTTGGACCATGCCTGGCGCCAGCTGCCTGATCATGATGCGCATGCCGCGCCCTCGACACGCACTACATTTTTGTACGGCGCCCGTCTTGCCGCCTTGCCTGCACATAAACCCCCCCGTATGGTTTACAAGAATGTTGTCACGGCGAGGTGCCGGCGGCCATGACGTACCCGTTACAAGTGCTACAGAGTACATTCTTGCTGAGTTGCAGTTTGGTCGTCTTCCCGTTGTAAACGTCCTCCAGTGACACTCTGGGGGGGAAAAGAACATATTTATCATTAGCTAGTATTAGATGAGCGTTAGCCTTCAGTTATAACAATATTAGGGATGTCACGGTATGAACATTTCTTATCACAGTTATTGTGAGCAAAATTCTCACGGTTATCATTATTATCGTGATAATAAACAGCAATGTTGTGACACTTTTAAACAGGACAATACTGCCATCTACTGTACATGCATATGTGACCCACCCATAATGTGTCACATTTTTGTGTTGATTGATTTATTTTATTTTGTGGTTTGAATTAGTTTTTGGAGCTGTCATTACAGATTTATCAGTATTCACATTGGTCAGTAGGGGGCAGTAGGGCGTTTCTTCCCAATTGAATGCTATCACCTGCAGACCGGAAGTGTCTTGTCATTCTGATGAGCGCGACCAGTCTGTGAACAATTGAGACGTCCTGTGTGCTTTTTCCTCCTGTATAACAGGTTAGTTTTGGTGAATCAACTCACTGAATAATATCCATGTGATCTTTATAAGTTTAAGTACACATTCCGATGGTGGAGCCTAACTCTAAAGTGTTTTTGAGTTGTAGTTTGTATTTGTGAATGAATCCAGTGCACAGCTGCAGTAATCAATACGACGACGTGAGCGCGCAATGTTTATATAGGAACTTCTGATCCTAATTCAGACTCCCAAATTAGAGCTCCCGTTTTCTTATTGATTTTATAATGTATATTTGTATAATGTGTGTGTTCTGAAATAGTGACAGAGAATAGAACAAGGATGGCCAATTCAACCCTTAACTCAACAATGAGTAGATGAGTGTTATGTGTGTGTATATGTGTAAATAAATGAACACTGAAATTCAAGTATTTCTTTTATTTATTTATATATATATATATATATATTATATATATGTATACATACATATATATATATATATATATATATATATATATATGTAATAAAATATATATATACATATATATATATATATATAGCTAGAATTCACTGAAAGTCAAGTATTTCTTATATATATATATCTTAACCACGCCCCCAACCCACCCCCGACCACGCCCCCCACCTCCCGAAATCGAGGTCTCAAGGTTGGCAAGTATGATGTAATCAAGCGAGTGTCGTTAGCATTAGCTAATATGCTAACACATTTACGTGTGTCTGTGTTAGTGTTATTACCTTACATTCTTTTTGTATGGTTTCAGTTTCACAAATTCCTCAGTAAATTCACCAAAACGCCACCGTGGAGTTATTCTGTTTAGCTGAATGGAGAGCCATGACTTCTGTTTTGTTTGATGAGACGTCTTACTGCCGTGTTACGGACACCCTCGGCTCGCGGGCCGTAGTTTGGACACCACTGGTTTTATCCCTACCTCAGCATAGCCACGTGGAGATACTGTGATCACGAGTTGTGTACCGCGAGGTTACCTGCGGATTCCTATCCCAAATGTGTACACGTTAGAGATGCGCGGTTTGCGGACACAACCGCGGAGTCCGCGGGTAAACCGCGGGTCGGGCGGGTAAAAATAGATTTTAAATAGATGCGGGCGGGTTGCGGTTGAACCAATTCGGAAATATATATACATAGTTAAATGTTGTTACCCACATACGAAAAACGAGCAGCACTCTTTAAAACAGTCAATTATTCATCAGGCACTACAGCACAACACAACAGAAGAAGAAAAAAAGAAAAAGATGGCACCGCGTCCCAGCAACAAGTGGTGCACGTGTTGTTTGGGCGCACTACAATGCAAAGGAATTAAGGCAATTGCGTTGTTTATTGTGTTTTTTTTCTATTGGAGATATACTACTATGTGTGAATAATTATTTGGCCTCGCTTTCAAGTGAAGCACATCTCCGATTGGCGACAATGTAAGGATATTTAGCCTGCTTTGTTTGTCTATTTTCATTATAATTCAAGTTTGATGATAAAGTGCAGTCTGATGGGTTTGATTTCCCCCCTTCAGCTATTTGCCTTGGCCAATAAGTTGCAGGTAATTTATTATTATTATTTATTTAATTTATTTTTGTTTAAATAGAGATGACATACATATGTTATTGTATAATTTAAGTTTGTGCACGTGATTGACAGCCTAAGGCTTATGAGGCACATTTTTTATTTATTTTTTTATTTCAACTTAAAAACGTATGTGCCTATGCCTAGAACATAGGCTATGTGTTTATCTCTATTTTCCTGCCTGTCGTTGACAATGGAGATTGTCTGATATTTTGTCCTGGCTGCAGATCAATCAATAAAGGTTCATCTTTGTCGCGAAATTGTTCACTGCTTCACTGTGCACCCCGCCCTCGTCCCTATTTGAGCATTATAACGTTAACAAGTTAATATTCATTGAAATAAATTCAGAATATTTTTTTTACCTAACGAAAATATAGGCCTAGTCTTTCTAAAACATTGTTTTAACTTCTTAAAAGCCTCGCTCTGCTTTCTGCAACTGCGCACACAAAGTGTGAGGAACGCACTCCTGATCTGAGGGCATTGGCAACAATAGTCAACACTTTCTTAATGGTAATGACAATAATATTATAATAATGATAAATAATATTATCACGCATTAATATCTCTTAGCCACTAATGCGTGGCCAAGAGATATTAATGCGTGGCACGCATTGAATGTCTCTGCTGCATTGGATCAGTCTCCTTTCTTTAACAGGCAAAAGCTTTCTAACCTCACTAATGCCTTGCATCGTCTATATTAGATATATAACAACTGGCGGGTGCGTGTGGTTTTGATAAAATGCTGGTTCGGGTGAATGGCGGATGGATGACGACTTTTTGTGATGCGGTTGCGGATGAAATAATTGCCTATCCGCGCATCTCTAGTACACGTGATGCAATACCACGTCTTACTTGAGCGGATGCACCATGTCCTCCCCTCTCCTGCGCCCGCCGTTGCGCGAGCGGCTGCCCTGGCCTCCCATGAAGCCGAAGAGTCCGCCGCCGAAGATGTGCGAGAAGATGTCGTCCATGCCGGGGCCGCCCCCGCCGCCTTCCCGCAGGCCCTGCTCGCCATAGCGGTCGTACAGCTCCTTCTTCTCGGGGTTGGTCAGCACCTCGTAGGCGAAGCTGATTTCTTTGAACTGTGGAGACAATCAGCAAATCATAAAAGACAAAAAAAAGAAAAGAAAAAAAGACCAAGTTAGAAACTAACATCTCGATTCTGCGAGGATATCAGGGGCCAATAAGGGACCTTAAACACTGCATCTTCGTACTGTACAAGGTAGGGCTGGGCAATATATGGAATATACTGGATATATCGCGAGTTTGTCTCTGTGATATAGAAAATGACTATATGGTGATATTGGAGTACCGTATTTTCCGCACTATTAGCCGCACCTAAAAACCACAAATTTACTCAAAAGCTGACAGTGCGGCTTTTAACCCGGTGCGCTTTATATATGGATTAATATTACGATTCATTTTCATAAAGTTTCGATCTCGCAACTTCGGTAAACAGCCGCCATCTTTTTTCCCGGTAGAACAGGAAGCGCTTCTTCTTCTACGCAAGCAACCGCCAAGGTAAGCACCCGCCCCCATAGAACAGGAAGCGCTTCTTCTTCTACTGTAAGCAACCACCCGCCCGCGTAGAAGAAGAAAAAGCGCGCGGATATACCGTACGTTTCATTTCCTTTGTGTGTTTACATCTGTAAAGACCACAAAATGGCTCCTACTAAGCGTCAGGGATCCGGTTCATGAAAAGACGCAATCTCTCCATCCGCACACGGATTACTATTTCACAGCAACTGATATTCCTGTGAACCGCACTGTGGATACAACGGGAGCACGTACGGTGAATATTCGCACCACAGGGAATGAGAAGTCATCCTTCACTGTGGTTCTAGCTTGCCATGCTAATGGCCAGAAACTTCCACCCATGGTGATATTCAAAAGGAAGACCTTGCCAAAAGAGACCTTTCCAGCCGGCGTCATCATAAAAGCTAACTCGAAGGGATGGATGGATGAAGAAAAGATGAGCGAGTGGTTAAGGGAAGTTTACGCGAAGAGGCCGGGTGGCTTTTTTCACGCAGCTCTGTCCATGTTGATATACGTATGTTTGTGATTGCACATTTGCGTACATTTTGGGAGTGAACAGAGTTGTTAGAACGCTGGTTTTTAATATATTATTAAAGTTTGACTGACCTATCTGACTGTTTTTTTGACATTCCTTTAGCGCAGTTAGATGCGGCTTACAACACCGGGCGGCTTATAGGTGGACAAAGTTTTGAAATATGCCGTTCATTGAAGGCGCGGCTTTTAACCCAGGGCGCCTTATGGTGCGGAAAATACGGTAAAACAATATATATATATATACGTTATTAACGGCATAAAAATAGCTAATAATACTCATATTTGTTTATAAATGTACATAAAACGTTTAGCCTCTTTAAAGACAATATGCATCACTGCACATCAAAATGACCATGTCACATATATATATATATATATATATATATGATGTCATATTGACCACGCCCCCACCGCCACATTTATCGTGGCAATCGAGAGGAAACCCTGAAAAGGTTTCCCATTTCATGGAGTACATATATTTTTTCTGTTCAAATGGAAAGAACGAATACATTTAGTAAGAAAAGATAAGGTACTTTATTTACACATTGTTTCCAGGCTTTAGTGGGCCAAAAAAAAATGATGTGGCGGGCCAGATCTGGCCCCCGGGCCTTGAGATTGACCACGGGCATAGTAGAATAGATATGGTCATCTTTAAAGATATGAAAATATATTCTTAAGACAACAAAGATCTAACTTACCTTGTCACCAGCATTTGGGTTCTTGTCAGGGTGGTACTCTTTGGCCAGCTTCCTGTACGCCTGTCAAAATAAAGTCAGAGCTTCATTTGCGTCTTGATAAAAGAAATACTTTTTTGACACTGAATTTATTAAACATAATTTTTTGCATTTGAATTGTGTAAATTTAGGTTGTTTTTTTTTTACATCAAATTATGCTGACAATCTCAGTGAACAAAAATGAGAGGACAAAATGTGTGTTTAACATTTTGTTTTTAGAATACAATGTTTTGAAATTAATTGCGTATACATTTTGTGAAAAAAATAAATAAAATCAGTGCAGAAATGTTTGTTGCTTTAAAACTCAAGACTCACTACTACGGAGGTTAATTTGTGTCTTTATTCCAAAAAAAACTTTATTTGACACTGAATTGAATGACAATTTAATTAAAAATATTGGTTGAAATATAGTGTTTTGAAATTCAATGCAAAAATATTAATTTCTTCAAAACTCAAGACCCATTTCCAATAAGTTATATTAAATTTTGACTTCGACAAACTTTATTGATCCACAAGGGAAATTGTTCCACATAGTAGCTCAGTTACAAAGGATGGAAAGTGTAAGGATGGAAAGGACAATGCAGGTATAAAGTGGACTAAAAATGTACCGTAGTAGCAATATCAAATATAACATATATGTAATATTTACATATAGGGTTGCAAAATTCCAGGAATATTCAAAGTTGAAAACTTTCCATGGGAATATATGGGAATTAATGGGAATAAACATTGAATGCAAGATCCTAGATATTGCAGCATGATTATTAGCTAAAACAACCTGATTTAATGCAAATTCAATAGAATTTCAACCCTGCACTGTGCATTCCTCCATCACATGTGCAGTGTGCACAAGTGTCCAATGATATATAATTATTGTAACTCCCCATTAATTCCCATTGAATAATCAAAAAATGGTCAATATTTCCAAACTTCCCAAGCTTAACTTCCCGTGGTAAATTTCCGGAAATTTCCCGGAAACTTTCCACCCCTTTGCAACCCTACAGTATATAATATATACTGATATATATATATATATACTAAGGCTGAAACGACGCGTCGACGTCATCGGTTACGTAAATACGTGGACGCCGTTTTAGTGCGTCGACGCGTCGCATATTTACGTCACACTACCGTCATGGCGGAGCGCAAAGCAGACGATGCGAGCGGTGCGAGCGAGGGGAAAAAGCACGCCAAAAGTCGTCAAAAGTGTGGGAGTATTTCAATAAACGGCCTAATAATGTTGTAGCGGCGAACAGCTGTCTCGTCAGCTGATGCGCGAGCTCGCAAATTGTGGCTGCTTAGCAACCAGCCAAACCCCACTTAATAAAATTATATTTTATCTTAGAGCACATCTGCATCCCTATTCACCTAGACAACCCCAGGAAATGTATATAATTCGGCATTATTTCGGCCAGTCGGCTTATATGATCAGAGCCGATCAGTTTACGTTCACGCGCAGGTATAACGTGGCGCGCTCCTGTCTCATCTGCTGGTGCGCGAGCCCGGTAATTAGACCGCCGTGTCAAATCAAGGAGTACAAAAGACGCCAGCGCAGAGTGGAAAAAGGTTTAGTTCATTACAGATAACCCAGAGTTGTGCCAAAAGTGTACCAAAACCAAAAGCTGAACGGACAGCCGGTAAGATCGCTCTTTATTTCTCTTTGTGGGTGTGGCGCACCTGTTGCGCTGGTGAGATGGGGGGGTGCGGGGGAGTTGTGTGCATGTAGCGTGTAGCATTGGTACATCCCTTCAAGTGTGGGATAAGCACAGCGAAAAAAAGCAAAACACTTGGCAGTTGTTGTATGCACACTGTGTCGAGCGGAAATGGCCTATCATAGCAGCACAACGGCTATGAACGAACATTTGAAAAGAAAACCGACAGCGTTCTTGCCATCACCATCAACTAGTCAATGGTCCGCGTGAGTATACGTTGTCATC
Organism: Nerophis lumbriciformis; assembly: GCF_033978685.3. NCBI lineage: Eukaryota > Metazoa > Chordata > Actinopteri > Syngnathiformes > Syngnathidae > Nerophis > Nerophis lumbriciformis. Next base: position 4,354,591 of record NC_084553.2, read on the forward strand.
ATTACACAAAAACATGAATGTGTCATTTGTATCTGCGTTGTAAATTCATAAACTAAAACACTGTTTCGCTCTGAGTGGCGCGTTTGGCGTGCCTGTTCAGTGTTTACAAAGACGCGCTCCTCTTTAACGCTAACGTTAATTAGTTGTGCAAATACCTTTTACAACATTAACAGTTACATATACTATGTACAAACCAACAATGAACTTTCACTTTAATGATACTATCATTGTTGTGTTATTAAGCAAAATAAGCAATACTTTTACTTTCGTTGAAATGTTTACACTGCTACAGAATATTTCATTTTGCACTTTTTTGTATTGGATGTTTATCTTTATTTTTGCACATTTTAAAGCAAAATAAGCAATACTTTTACTTTTGAAATGCTTATACTATTGCAGAATATTAAGATTTGCACTGGATGTTTACTTTTATATTTGCAAATTAAAAAGCAAATAAGCTACTTTTAATTTTGTTAAATGTTAAAAGTTTTAAATGTTTACATTGTTACAGAATATTTTGTCATGTTGTTGTCAATGTTGACTGATTGGCCATACTTTTATTTTTTGTAAATAAAAGTCATGCCTTTTGAAAAAACTGGCCTACATTTATTTTTTCATCTTCATTTGAAATAAAAAAAATAATCGGCAAAAGAAAAAAATAATCGATAGATTAATCGAAAAAAATAATCTATAGATTAACCGATTAATCGAAAAAATAATCTATAGATTAATCGATAGAAAAATAATCGTTAGCTGCAGCCTTAATATATACCACATCAAAGAGCATCACAAAGGAACTTTGTGATATTATCAGCATATACACAACCAAAACAATTCAGTTACATCAGGCCTCGGCAATTATTTTGACTCGGGGGCCACATTTAGAGAAAAAAAATGTGTCTGGGGGCCGGTATATCAATTTTTAGGAACACGAATACAAAACCTCACAACAATGTCAGATTGAATGCTAAAAACGTCATGACAGACCGCCTTAAACAATTTAAAGGAATTTTACATTTTTCTATGAACGATAAAACACTGAATATTGACAAAATATGAATGTCACACCCCCTTTCGATCGACATATTTTACAATCGAGTGAAACGCGGCAAAAATGCAACAAACAGTGAAATATGAACGCGAAGGGTACAAAATAAACCCACCTACAAACTGATGTATCTGATATATCACTAAGCTTTAGAACTTTGTTGAGAAAATCTCCTTCCGCGTCTGTGGAAACGCTTCCCACCCACACTGCTTGGTGCCTCGTCTGAGCTGCTGTGACGTAGATTACCATAGTAACTAAATAGATTACCATAGTAACTGGTATATCATCCAAAAGCGCAGATTCCAACCTTTGAAGTACTTATATAGTTGAAGACTTACGGTCATTAGAAAACATCACTGCACATCATAATGGCAGCTACACTTTACATCTTAAAGATCTAAAAAAAAATATTTGGGAATGTCCGGCGGGCCAGATTGAAAAGCTTAACGGGCCGCATGTCTGAGTTACACAGATTCAGTGTCAAAAAAGCTTCAATAATAAAAACACAAATTTACCCTCCATATGAGGTAACTTATAACTAGGGATGATGCTCGAACCCGGTTTTCCCGGTTGTTCGATAAGAAAAGAACAGAGTCCTTGGACTCGAATCCCTTTTTAAGAACCGGTACCCGTTATCGAGACCACTATAGTAAAAAAAAAAAAGAGTTGGTTCTTTATACGAATCCCGTCCCGACAAGAAATGCCCTGTGGGACACCACAAGAAATGACGTCACGTAGCTCAGTCATTAGTCACGGTGGGATGTACCGTGCTGCGGTTAGTTCTCCCGGGACGCAAAACTGGCGGCTCCGGACGAAAGCGTGCAGGTAGGAGATTATTTATTTCTCATAAATCATACACATTACAACAGACAGGAACGAAAGAAAAAGAAAGCGTGCCGTTCGCACGAGAAGCTAAAGCAAAAAGTTACTTAGCACAGGAATACTAGAAGCTAGTGATGGGTCCGGCAACACCGATGCATCGGCGCATGCGTCGAGCTCATAGAGCAAAACCCTGTGTCGGTGCGCGTACCGCTTTTAGAAAGTCACGTGACCGATCATGAGCTGTTTTGGTCACGTGACCGATAAGTGAACTGTGTGAGCGGCTCTTTTCTACAGCCGGAGAAATAATAACTAAGAAGAGCAATCGTCTAAAATGTAATACGTCGGAAAAACTTTTTTTTCTTTTTTATAAAAATGTGTAAAAAATTAAATTAAAAAAATTCCCAGTCCACAATCATCCACAACACGTTCTCTTAGATTTCCATGTTATGATACATGTTCACATTATTTATTGACTGTATCTAAAAAAGATAAAAATATATTTTTATTTAAATGAAGATATGAAATAATCCTAAATGAAATACAATGACTTGGTTTATATTATTGTATATACTAGGGCAGGGGTCACCAACGCGGTGCCCGCGGTCACCAGGTAGCCCGTAAGGACCAGATCAGTCGCCTGCTGGCCTGTTCTAAAAATAGCTCAAAGAGCAGCACTTACCAGTGAGCTGCCTCTATTTTTAAAATTGTATTTATTTACCAGCAAGCTGGTCTCGCTTTGCTCGACATTTTTAATTCTAAAAGAGACAAAACTCAAATAGAATTTGAAAATCCAAGAAAATATTTTAAAGACTTGGTCTTCACTTGGAATAAGCGGTAGAAAATGGATGGATGGATGTGTCTTCACTTGTTTAAATAAATTCATTTATTTTTTACTTTGCTTCTTATTACTTTTAGAAATACAATTTTAGAGAAAAAATACAACCTTAAAAATGATTTTAGGATTTTTAAACAAATATACCTTTTAAATTTCTTCCTTTTCTTTCCTGACAATTTAAATCAATGTTCAAGTACATTTATTTATTTTTTATTGTAAAGAATAATAAATATTTTAGCTTCTGTTTTTCGATGAAGAATATTTGTGAAATATTTCTTCAAACTTACTATGATTAAAATTCAAAAAAAATTATTCTGGCAAATCTAGAAAATCTGTAGAATCAAAATTAAATCTTATTTCAAAGTATTTTGAATTTCTTTTAAAATTTTTGTTCTGGAAAATCTAGAAGAAATACTGATTTGTCTTTGTTAGAAATATAGCTTGGTCCAATTTGTTAAATATTCTAACAAAGTGCAGATTGGATTTTAACCAATTTAAAACATGTCATCAAAATTCTAAAATGTATCTTAATCAGGAAAAATGACTAATGATGTTCCATAAATTCTTTTTTTTAATTTTTTTCAAAAAGATTCAAATAAGCTAGTTTTTCTCTTCTTTTTGTCGGTTGAATTTTGAATTATAAAGAGTCGAAATTGAAGATAAACTATGTTTCAAAATTTTATTTTAAATTTTTTCTTGTTTTCTCCTCTTTTAAACCGTTCAATTAAGTGTTTTTTTCATCATTTATTCTCTACAAAAAACCTTCCGTAAAAGGGAAAAAAAATGTACGACGGAATGACAGACAGAAATACACATTTTTTTATATATATATAAATGTATTTATTTAGCTATTCTTGTTTAAATCACACTTACGTGTAACTTACAAATGCCAATATATTTATTTATTTAAGTGTGTATCAAACTGGTAGCCCTTGGCATTAATCAGTACCCAAGAAGTAGTTTTTGGTTTCAAAAAGGTTGGTGACCCCTGTACTAGGGCATCAAATCAGTGTCAGTTGAGTCGGTCCATAGGTTGCCTGTAGGGATTTTTAATGTCCAGCAGATGTCAGTATTTAGTGACACAGTATCGACACAGTATCAATACAGTTTTGCAATGTGTCGAAACGCTTCATGACGCCTCATCAACCCATCACTACTAGAAGCTAAGGTAACTTTAGCACAGGAATCATGCGCTCGAAAACCAGAATGCCAACGTAACTGTTGCAAACGCAAACAATGAAGCCACGACGAGCGACCGGAAAAGGCAGGCTTAAATAGAGTCTTTGATGAGCAACAGGTGCGCGTACAAGGCAGGTGAAAATCATAAGTAACCATGGTGACTAAAACAAACCCCCGCAACTAAAGAAGTCCAAAACTAACAGAACATAACTAAACAAAACATGATCATACAAATATAAAGGTAAAAGCCAGTAAATTAGAACATTTTGAAAAACTTGATTTATTTCAGTAATTGCATTCAAAAGGTGTAACTTGTACATTATATTTATTCATTGCACACAGACTGATGCATTCAAATGTTTATTTCATTTAATTTTGATGATTTGAAGTGGCAACAAATGAAAATCCAAAATTCCGTGTGTCACAAAATTAGAATATTACTTAAGGCTAATACAAAAAAGGGATTTTTAGAAATGTTGGCCAACTGAAAAGTATGAAAATGAAAAATATGAGCATGTACAATACTCAATACTTGGTTGGAGCTCCTTTTGCCTCAATTACTGCGTTAATGCGGCGTGGCATGGAGTCGATGAGTTTCTGGCACTGCTCAGGTGTTATGAGAGCCCAGGTTGCTCTGATAGTGGCCTTCAACTCTTCTGCGTTTTTGGGTCTGGCATTCTGCATCTTCCTTTTCACAATACCCCACAGATTTTCTATGGGGCTAAGGTCAGGGGAGTTGGCGGGCCAATTTAGAACAGAAATACCATGGTCCGTAAACCAGGCACGGGTAGATTTTGCGCTGTGTGCAGGCGCCAAGTCCTGTTGGGACTTGAAATCTCCATCTCCATAGAGCAGGTCAGCAGCAGGAAGCATGAAGTGCTCTAAAACTTGCTGGTAGACGGCTGCGTTGACCCTGGATCTCAGGAAACAGAGTGGACCGACACCAGCTGGACTGCTGCTGAGTGGTCCAAAGTCATGTTTTCTGACGAAAGCAAATTTTGCATTTCCTTTGGAAATCGAGGTCCCAGAGTCTGGAGGAAGACAGGAGAGGCACAGGATCCACGTTGCCTGAAGTCTAGTGTAAAGTTTCCACCATCAGTGATGGTTTGGGGTGCCATGTCATCTGCTGGTGTCGGTCCACTCTGTTTCCTGAGATCCAGGGTCAACGCAGCAGTCTACCAGCAAGTTTTAGAGCACTTCATGCTTCCTGCTGCTGACCTGCTCTATGGAGATGGAGATTTCAAGTTCCAACAGGACTTGGCGCCTGCACACAGCGCAAAATCTACCCGTGCCTGGTTTACGGACCATGGTATTTCTGTTCTAAATTGGCCCGCCAACTCCCCTGACCTTAGCCCCATAGAAAATCTGTGGGGTATTGTGAAAAGGAAGATGCAGAATGCCAGACCCAAAAACGCAGAAGAGTTGAAGGCCACTATCAGAGCAACCTGGGCTCTCATAACACCTGAGCAGTGCCAGAAACTCATCGACTCCATGCCACGCCGCATTAACGCAGTAATTGAGGCAAAAGGAGCTCCAACCAAGTATTGAGTATTGTACATGCTCATATTTTTCATTTTCATACTTTTCAGTTGGCCAACATTTCTAAAAATCCCTTTTTTGTATTAGCCTTAAGTAATATTCTAATTTTGTGACACACGGAATTTTGGATTTTCATTTGTTGCCACTTCAAATCATCAAAATTAAATGAAATAAACATTTGAATGCATCAGTCTGTGTGCAATGAATAAATATAATGTACAAGTTACACCTTTTGAATGCAATTACTGAAATAAATCAAGTTTTTCAAAATATTCTAATTTACTGGCTTTTACCTGTATTCATCATTTACTGACCTTTTTATAATAAAATATCTGTGAATTAGTATATACAACAGTTTTGTAATATGTAATGAATTCATTCAGTCATTATTAATATACTGAGATGAACAATATCTTATTTTCAATAAGGTTGAAAGTATTTCTCATAATTCTTCATCTTTGTACTTTGTAAGCACTATTCATTTGAACAAGCTCTTAAAGTGGATCATATCAGTACAATGTTTCACTTCTTTACTTCATCCATTCCATCATTTCATTCCACATTATTTTAGCTGTTTGCAATTTTACCAAATCATCCAACTTTAATATTTTTGACTCTATAAATAAAGTGTTTGTATGTTCTCTATAACCAACATTATGTATCGGTCTAATTGATCTTTTTTGTAACACGGTTAACGAATTTGCAGTTATTTCCCTACATTTCTGTACAATAACTCAGATATGGTAATACTATAGTAGCGAGCAGTAGAGAATGTGAAGTGATTTGTTAAACCAAATATTGTCTTTTTTTCCATATACAACAACCTATCTGGACTCGACAAAATAATCGATAAGGAATCAATTCGATAATGGGCTCGAACTCGATAATTTCTTATCAAACATCATCCCTACTTATTACTGATCAATACCAGCCATTGAGTACACGTGCTGGTCTGAATCACGTGTCAGGTGGGAACACAACGGTGACGTCACAATATCTGCATATGACGCAAGCGCGCACGACGAAGAGAGATTATTTTTACACCGGAAATTGCAAAACACATTTTCAAACATTTCTTTGGTTCGACAATAACACAATTATTTAAATTGCGAAACATTTTTTATTAGCGTCTTAAGCTGACGCGAAGCACTACAACGGTATCGACTAATCATCAAAAAGCCTTCATAGCAAATGATGTATTGCAGGCAATTTATGAAATAAACTGGATAAGTCTTTTAAGAAAATAAAAGCTTTTAAGAAAATAAAAGCTCTTGACAGGCTTTATTAGCGACATGACAACATGCACTGTTGCTACGGGAGATCACTCAAGTCAACTACACGGCCATTTTACTTTAATGTGTTTCATATTTCATTAAATATGAATAATTACAAACAATTATGGCGCTTGTCGCCGCATCGTCACGAGTCTTTAGGCCGGTTAGCATGCGGCTAATGCTAACGAGCTAACGACGCACTTCCTGGTTGCATCTTAACGAGCTCCGTTGGCCGCCTACCCACCTTCTTCAGTTCGTTCTCAGAGGAGGACGGAGACACGCCGAGGATGTCGTAGAGCTTGGTGTCGGCAACATTGGCCATGGCGTCGCTGCGGATGTTGCTTAGCGGGGGAAGGTGGACGGACAAAGAGACGGAGCCGGTGGGAAATGTTTCGCTCGCTTCCTACTTCCACTTCCGGTGAGTCAACCTCGCCGCGTGCCGGCTGTCGCCACCTAGCGGTCGAAGTATGGCGTTGCAACCGATATAAGCATTATTAGTCCATTTGGGTTTAGATTTGCTGATAAAAAAAATATGATATAGAGTTAGTTTTATGGAGGTTAATTTGTGTATTTACTTCGTAAGATTTTCAAAATTAAAAAAATTATCTTGACAAAATACAGTGTTTTAAAATTCGGTGGGCAAAAATTCAGTGCAGAAAAATACAGTGTAAAAAAATTCGGTGCAGAAAAATTCAGTATTAAAAAAATGAGAGCAGAAACAAAATATGTGTAAAAAAAAATGATGCAGAAGAATTCGGTGAATAAAAATTAAGTGTAAAAAAAAAATCAGTGCAGAAGAATTCAGTGTAAAAAAATGATGCAGAAGAATTTGGTGTATAAAAATTCAGTGTAATAAAAAAATCAGTGCAGAAAAAGTCAGTGTAAAAAAACATCCACCCATCCATTTTATACCGCTTATTCCCAGTGAACAAAAATTCAGTGCAGAAAAATACAGTGTAAAAAAATTTGGTGCAGAAAAATTCACTGTAAAAACATGATGCAGAAGAATCAGTGTATAAAAATTCAGTGCAAAAAAAAACGAGTGCAGAAAAAAAATCTGTGAAAAAAAATGATGCAGAAGAATTCGGTGTAAAAAAATCAGTGCAGAAAAATTCAGTGTAAAAAAAATGAAGAAGAAGAATTTGGTGTATAAAAATTCAGTGTAAAAAAAAAAAATCAGTGCAGAAAAAGTCAGTGCAGAAAAATACAGTGTAAAAAAATGAGTGCAGAAAAAAATCAGTGCAAAAAAATTATGCAGAAGAATTCGGTGTATAAAAATTCAGTGTAAAAAAATGAGTGCAGAAAAAAATCAGTGTAATAAATAATGCATAAAAAAATCGGTGTAAAAAAATTCAGTGTAAAAAAATTTAGTGCAGAAAAATTCAGTGTAAAAACATGATGCAAAAAAATTCAGTGTATAAAAATTCAGTGCAAAAAAAAAACGAGTGCAGAAAAAACATCTGTGAAAAAAAATAATGCAGAATAATTCGGTGTAAAAAAATTCAGTGTAAAAAAATCAGTGCAGAAAAATTCAGTGTAAAAAAATGAAGAAGAAGAATTTGGTGTATAAAATTCAGTGTGAAAAAAAATCAGTGCAGAAAAATACAGTGTAAAAAAATTTGGTGCAGAAAATTTCAGTGTAAAAAAAATGAGTGCAAAAAAAAATCAGTGTGAAAAAATGATGCAGAAGAATTCGGTGTATAAAAATTCAGTGTAAAAAAATGAGTGCAGAAAAAAATCAGTGTAATAAATAATGCATAAAAAAATCGGTGTAAAAAAATTCAGTGTAAAAAAATTTGGTGCAGAAAAATTCACTGTAAAAACATGATGCAGAAGAATCAGTGTATAAAAATTCAGTGCAAAAAAAAACGAGTGCAGAAAAAAAATCTGTGAAAAAAAATGATGCAGAAGAATTCGGTGTAAAAAAATCAGTGCAGAAAAATTCAGTGTAAAAAAATGAAGAAGAAGAATTTGGTTTATAAAAATTCAGTGTAAAAAAAAAAATCAGTGCAGAAAAAGTCAGTGCAGAAAAATACAGTGTAAAAAAATCAGTGCAGAAAAAAATCAGTGTAAAAAAATGATGCAGAAGAATTCGGTGTATAAAAATTCAGTGTAAAAAAATGAGTGCAGAAAAAAATCAGTGTAATAAATAATGCATAAAAAAATCGGTGTAAAAAAATTCAGTGTAAAAAAATTTAGTGCAGAAAAATTCAGTGTAAAAACATGATGCAAAAAAATTCAGTGTATAAAAATTCAGTGCAAAAAAAAAACGAGTGCAGAAAAAACATCTGTGAAAAAAAATAATGCAGAATAATTCGGTGTAAAAAAATTCAGTGTAAAAAAATCAGTGCAGAAAAATTCAGTGTAAAAAAATGAAGAAGAAGAATTTGGTGTATAAAATTCAGTGTGAAAAAAAATCAGTGCAGAAAAATACAGTGTAAAAAAATTTGGTGCAGAAAATTTCAGTGTAAAAAAAATGAGTGCAGAAACAAAATATGTGTAAAAAAAATGATGCAGAAGAATTCAGTTTATAAAAATTAAATGTAAAAAAAAAAATCAGTGCAGAAAAATTCAGTGTAAAAAAATGATGCAGAAGAATTTGGTGTATAAAAATTCAGTGTAATAAAAAAATCAGTGCAGAAAAAGTCAGTGTAAAAAAACATCCACCCATCCATTTTATACCGCTTATTCCCAGTGAACAAAAATTCAGTGCAGAAAAATACAGTGTAAAAAAATTTGGTGCAGAAAAATTCACTGTAAAAACATGATGCAGAAGAATCAGTGTATAAAAATTCAGTGCAAAAAAAAACGAGTGCAGAAAAAAAATCTGTGAAAAAAAATGATGCAGAAGAATTCGGTGTAAAAAAATCAGTGCAGAAAAATTCAGTGTAAAAAAAATGAAGAAGAAGAATTTGGTGTATAAAAATTCAGTGTAAAAAAAAAAAATCAGTGCAGAAAAAGTCAGTGCAGAAAAATACAGTGTAAAAAAATGAGTGCAGAAAAAAATCAGTGCAAAAAAATTATGCAGAAGAATTCGGTGTATAAAAATTCAGTGTAAAAAAATGAGTGCAGAAAAAAATCAGTGTAATAAATAATGCATAAAAAAATCGGTGTAAAAAAATTCAGTGTAAAAAAATTTAGTGCAGAAAAATTCAGTGTAAAAACATGATGCAAAAAAATTCAGTGTATAAAAATTCAGTGCAAAAAAAAAACGAGTGCAGAAAAAACATCTGTGAAAAAAAATAATGCAGAATAATTCGGTGTAAAAAAATTCAGTGTAAAAAAATCAGTGCAGAAAAATTCAGTGTAAAAAAATGAAGAAGAAGAATTTGGTGTATAAAATTCAGTGTGAAAAAAAATCAGTGCAGAAAAATACAGTGTAAAAAAATTTGGTGCAGAAAATTTCAGTGTAAAAAAAATGAGTGCAAAAAAAAATCAGTGTGAAAAAATGATGCAGAAGAATTCGGTGTATAAAAATTCAGTGTAAAAAAATGAGTGCAGAAAAAAATCAGTGTAATAAATAATGCATAAAAAAATCGGTGTAAAAAAATTCAGTGTAAAAAAATTTGGTGCAGAAAAATTCACTGTAAAAACATGATGCAGAAGAATCAGTGTATAAAAATTCAGTGCAAAAAAAAACGAGTGCAGAAAAAAAATCTGTGAAAAAAAATGATGCAGAAGAATTCGGTGTAAAAAAATCAGTGCAGAAAAATTCAGTGTAAAAAAATGAAGAAGAAGAATTTGGTTTATAAAAATTCAGTGTAAAAAAAAAAATCAGTGCAGAAAAAGTCAGTGCAGAAAAATACAGTGTAAAAAAATCAGTGCAGAAAAAAATCAGTGTAAAAAAATGATGCAGAAGAATTCGGTGTATAAAAATTCAGTGTAAAAAAATGAGTGCAGAAAAAAATCAGTGTAATAAATAATGCATAAAAAAATCGGTGTAAAAAAATTCAGTGTAAAAAAATTTAGTGCAGAAAAATTCAGTGTAAAAACATGATGCAAAAAAATTCAGTGTATAAAAATTCAGTGCAAAAAAAAAACGAGTGCAGAAAAAACATCTGTGAAAAAAAATAATGCAGAATAATTCGGTGTAAAAAAATTCAGTGTAAAAAAATCAGTGCAGAAAAATTCAGTGTAAAAAAATGAAGAAGAAGAATTTGGTGTATAAAATTCAGTGTGAAAAAAAATCAGTGCAGAAAAATACAGTGTAAAAAAATTTGGTGCAGAAAATTTCAGTGTAAAAAAAATGAGTGCAGAAACAAAATATGTGTAAAAAAAATGATGCAGAAGAATTCAGTTTATAAAAATTAAATGTAAAAAAAAAAATCAGTGCAGAAAAATTCAGTGTAAAAAAATGATGCAGAAGAATTTGGTGTATAAAAATTCAGTGTAATAAAAAAATCAGTGCAGAAAAAGTCAGTGTAAAAAAACATCCACCCATCCATTTTATACCGCTTATTCCCAGTGAACAAAAATTCAGTGCAGAAAAATACAGTGTAAAAAAATTTGGTGCAGAAAAATTCACTGTAAAAACATGATGCAGAAGAATCAGTGTATAAAAATTCAGTGCAAAAAAAAACGAGTGCAGAAAAAAAATCTGTGAAAAAAAATGATGCAGAAGAATTCGGTGTAAAAAAATCAGTGCAGAAAAATTCAGTGTAAAAAAAATGAAGAAGAAGAATTTGGTGTATAAAAATTCAGTGTAAAAAAAAAAAATCAGTGCAGAAAAAGTCAGTGCAGAAAAATACAGTGTAAAAAAATGAGTGCAGAAAAAAATCAGTGCAAAAAAATTATGCAGAAGAATTCGGTGTATAAAAATTCAGTGTAAAAAAATGAGTGCAGAAAAAAATCAGTGTAATAAATAATGCATAAAAAAATCGGTGTAAAAAAATTCAGTGTAAAAAAATTTAGTGCAGAAAAATTCAGTGTAAAAACATGATGCAAAAAAATTCAGTGTATAAAAATTCAGTGCAAAAAAAAAACGAGTGCAGAAAAAACATCTGTGAAAAAAAATAATGCAGAATAATTCGGTGTAAAAAAATTCAGTGTAAAAAAATCAGTGCAGAAAAATTCAGTGTAAAAAAATGAAGAAGAAGAATTTGGTGTATAAAATTCAGTGTGAAAAAAAATCAGTGCAGAAAAATACAGTGTAAAAAAATTTGGTGCAGAAAATTTCAGTGTAAAAAAAATGAGTGCAAAAAAAAATCAGTGTGAAAAAATGATGCAGAAGAATTCGGTGTATAAAAATTCAGTGTAAAAAAATGAGTGCAGAAAAAAATCAGTGTAATAAATAATGCATAAAAAAATCGGTGTAAAAAAATTCAGTGTAAAAAAATTTGGTGCAGAAAAATTCACTGTAAAAACATGATGCAGAAGAATCAGTGTATAAAAATTCAGTGCAAAAAAAAACGAGTGCAGAAAAAAAATCTGTGAAAAAAAATGATGCAGAAGAATTCGGTGTAAAAAAATCAGTGCAGAAAAATTCAGTGTAAAAAAATGAAGAAGAAGAATTTGGTTTATAAAAATTCAGTGTAAAAAAAAAAATCAGTGCAGAAAAAGTCAGTGCAGAAAAATACAGTGTAAAAAAATCAGTGCAGAAAAAAATCAGTGTAAAAAAATGATGCAGAAGAATTCGGTGTATAAAAATTCAGTGTAAAAAAATGAGTGCAGAAAAAAATCAGTGTAATAAATAATGCATAAAAAAATCGGTGTAAAAAAATTCAGTGTAAAAAAATTTAGTGCAGAAAAATTCAGTGTAAAAACATGATGCAAAAAAATTCAGTGTATAAAAATTCAGTGCAAAAAAAAAACGAGTGCAGAAAAAACATCTGTGAAAAAAAATAATGCAGAATAATTCGGTGTAAAAAAATTCAGTGTAAAAAAATCAGTGCAGAAAAATTCAGTGTAAAAAAATGAAGAAGAAGAATTTGGTGTATAAAATTCAGTGTGAAAAAAAATCAGTGCAGAAAAATACAGTGTAAAAAAATTTGGTGCAGAAAATTTCAGTGTAAAAAAAATGAGTGCAAAAAAAAATCAGTGTGAAAAAATGATGCAGAAGAATTCGGTGTATAAAAATTCAGTGTAAAAAAATGAGTGCAGAAAAAAATCAGTGTAATAAATAATGCATAAAAAAATCGGTGTAAAAAAATTCAGTGTAAAAAAATTTGGTGCAGAAAAATTCAGTGTAAAAAAAAGCAGTGGGCAAAAATTCAGTGCAGAAAAATACAGTGTAAAAAAAATTCGGTGCAGAAAAATTCAGTGTAAAAAAATGAGTGCAGAAAAAAATCTGTGTAAAAAAATGATGCAGAAGAATTCAGTGTATAAAAATTAAATGTGAAAAAAAATCAGTGCAGAAAAATTCAGTGTAAAAAAATGATGCAGAAGAATTTGGTGTATAAAAATTCAGTGTAAAAAAATCCGTGCAGAAAAATTCAGTTCAGAAAAATACAGTGTAAAAAAATTCGGTGCAGAAAAATTCAGTGTAAAAAAAAATGAGTGCAGAAAAAAATCAGTGTAAAAAAATGATGCAGAAGAATTCGGTGTATAAAAATTCAGTGTAAAAAAATTTGTGCAGAAAAAAAATCTGTGTAATAAATAATGCATAAAAATCGGTGTAAAAAATGATGCAGAAGAATTCGTTGTATAAAAATTCAGTGTAAAAAAAAAATCAGTGCAGAAAAATTCAGTGTAAAAAAATGATGCAGAAGAATTTGGTGTATAAAAATTCAGTGTAAAAAAATCAGTGCAGAAAAATTCAGTGCAGAAAAATACAGTGTAAAAAAATTTGGTGCAGAAAAATCCAGTGTAAAAAAATGAGTTCAGAAAAAAAATCAGTGTAAAAAAATGATGCAGAAGGATTTGGTGTATAAAAATTCAGTGTAAAAAAATGAGTGCATAAAAAAATCTGTGTAATAAATAATGCATAAAAAATCGGTGTAAAAAAATTCAGTGTAAAAAAATTTGGTGCAGAAAAATTCAGTGTAAAAAAAAGCAGTGGGCAAAAATTCAGTGCAGAAAAATACAGTGTAAAAAAATTCGCTGCAGAAAAATTCAGTATGAAAAAAATGAGTGCAGAAAAAAAATATGTGTAAAAAAAATGATGCAGAAGAATTTGGTGTATAAAAATTCAGTGTAAAAAAAAAAATCAGTGCAGAAAATTCAGTGTAAAAAAATGTTGCAGAAGAATTTGGTGTATAAAAATTCAGTGTAAAAAAAATCAGTGCAGAAAAATTCAGTGCAGAAAAATACAGTGTAAAAAAAATTGGTGCAGAAAAATTCAGTGTAAAAAAAATGAGTGCAGAAAAAAATCAGTGTAAAAAAAATGATGCAGAAGAATTCGGTGTATAAAAATTCAGTGTAAAAAAATGAGTGCAGAGAAAAAATCAGTGTGATAAATAATGCATAAAAATCGGTGTAAAAAAATGATGCAGAAGAATTCGGTGTATAAAAATTCAGTGTAAAAAAAAAATCAGTGCAGAAAAATTCAGTGTAAAAAAATGATGCAGAAGAATTTGGTGTATAAAAATTCAGTGTAAAAAAAAAAATCAGTGCAGAAAAAGTCAGTGTAAAAAAACATCCATCCATCCATTCATTTTCTACCGCTTATTCCCAGTGAACAAAAATTCAGTGCAGAAAAATACAGTGTAAAAAAATTTGGTGCAGAAAAATTCAGTGTAAAACAAATGAGTGCAGAAAAAAATCAGTGTAAAAAAAAATGATGCAGAAGAATTCGGTGTATAAAAATTCAGTGTAAAAAAATGAGTGCAGAAAAAATCAGTGTAATAAATAATGCATAAAAAAATCGGTGTAAAAAAATTAGGTGCAGAAAAATTCAGTGTAAAAAAATTATGCAGAAGAATTCGGTGTATAAAAATTCAGTGTAAAAAAAATGAGTGCAGAAAGAAATCTGTGTAAAAAAAATGATGCAGAAGAATTTGGTGTATAAAAATTCAGTGTAAAAAAATCAGTGCAGAAAAATTCAGTGCAGAAAAATACAGTGTAAAAAAATTTGGTGCAGAAAAATCCAGTGTAAAAAAATGAGTTCAGAAAAAAAATCAGTGTAAAAAAATGATGCAGAAGGATTTGGTGTATAAAAATTCAGTGTAAAAAAATGAGTGCATAAAAAAATCTGTGTAATAAATAATGCATAAAAAATCGGTGTAAAAAAATTCAGTGTAAAAAAATTTGGTGCAGAAAAATTCAGTGTAAAAAAAAGCAGTGGGCAAAAATTCAGTGCAGAAAAATACAGTGTAAAAAAATTCGCTGCAGAAAAATTCAGTATGAAAAAAATGAGTGCAGAAAAAAAATATGTGTAAAAAAAATGATGCAGAAGAATTTGGTGTATAAAAATTCAGTGTAAAAAAAAAAATCAGTGCAGAAAATTCAGTGTAAAAAAATGTTGCAGAAGAATTTGGTGTATAAAAATTCAGTGTAAAAAAAATCAGTGCAGAAAAATTCAGTGCAGAAAAATACAGTGTAAAAAAAATTGGTGCAGAAAAATTCAGTGTAAAAAAAATGAGTGCAGAAAAAAATCAGTGTAAAAAAAATGATGCAGAAGAATTCGGTGTATAAAAATTCAGTGTAAAAAAATGAGTGCAGAGAAAAAATCAGTGTGATAAATAATGCATAAAAATCGGTGTAAAAAAATGATGCAGAAGAATTCGGTGTATAAAAATTCAGTGTAAAAAAAAATCAGTGCAGAAAAATTCAGTGTAAAAAAATGATGCAGAAGAATTTGGTGTATAAAAATTCAGTGTAAAAAAAAAAATCAGTGCAGAAAAAGTCAGTGTAAAAAAACATCCATCCATCCATTCATTTTCTACCGCTTATTCCCAGTGAACAAAAATTCAGTGCAGAAAAATACAGTGTAAAAAAATTTGGTGCAGAAAAATTCAGTGTAAAACAAATGAGTGCAGAAAAAAATCAGTGTAAAAAAAAATGATGCAGAAGAATTCGGTGTATAAAAATTCAGTGTAAAAAAATGAGTGCAGAAAAAATCAGTGTAATAAATAATGCATAAAAAAATCGGTGTAAAAAAATTAGGTGCAGAAAAATTCAGTGTAAAAAAATTATGCAGAAGAATTCGGTGTATAAAAATTCAGTGTAAAAAAAATGAGTGCAGAAAGAAATCTGTGTAAAAGAATTATGCAGAAGAATTTGGTGTATAAAAATTCAGTGTAAAAAAAAATAGTGCAGAAAAATTCAGTGTAAAAAAATTAGTGCAGAAAAAAATCAGTGTAATAAATAATGCATAAAAAAATCGGTGTAAAAAATTCAGTTTAAAAAAATTTGGTGCAGAAAAATTCAGTGGAAAAAAATTAGTGCAGAAAAAAATCAGTGTAAAAAAATGATGCAGAAGAATTCGGTGTATAAAAATGCAATGTACAAAAAAAACAGTGCAGAAAAATTCAGTGTGAAAAAATGAGTGCAGAAAAAAATCAGTGTAATAAATAATGCAGAAAAAAATCTGTGTAAAAAAAATGATGCAGAAGAATTCGGTGTATACAAATTCAACCTACTGACAAAATACAGTGTTTTAAAATTCAGTGTAAAAAAAAAAAGTGAACAAAAATTCAGTGCAGAAAAATACAATGTAAAAAAATTTGGTGAAGAAAAATTCAGTGTAAAAAAATGAGTGCAGAAAAACATTCTGTGTAAAAAATGATGCAGAAGAATTCGGTGTATAAAAATTCAGTGTAAAAAAAATGAGTGCAGAAAAATTCAGTGTAAAAAAATGAGCGCAGAAAAATTCAGTGTAAAAAAAATCAGTGCAGAAAAATTCAGTGTAAAAAAATATTGTGCAGAAAAATACAGTGTAAAAATTGAGTGCAGAAAAATCAGTGTAAAAAAATGTTGCAGAAGAATTTGGTGTATAAAAATTCAGTGGAAAAAAATTAGTGCAGAAAAATTCAGTGTAAAAAAATGATGCAGAAGAATTTGGTGTATAAAAATTCAGTGTAAAAAAAAAATCAGTGCAGAAAAAGTCAGTGTAAAAAAACATCCATCCATCCATCCATTTTCTACCGCTTATTCCCAGTGAACAAAAATTCAGTGCAGAAAAATACAGTGTAAAAAAATTTGGTGCAGAAAAATTCAGTGTAAAAAAAATGAGTGCAGAAAAAAATCAGTGTAAAAAAAAATGATGCAGAAGAATTCGGTGTATAAAAATTCAGTGTAAAAAAATGAGTGCAGAAAAAAAATCAGTGTAATAAATAATGCATAAAAAAATCGGTGTAAAAAAATTTGGTGCAGAAAAATTCAGTGTAAAAAAATTATGCAGAAGAATTCGGTGTATAAAAATTCAGTGTAAAAAAAATGAGTGCAGAAAAAAAATCTGTGTAAAAAAATGATGCAGAAGAATTTGGTGTATAAAAATTCAGTGTAAAAAAGAAATAGTGCAGAAAAATTCAGTGTAAAAAAATTAGTGCAGAAAAAAATCAGTGTAATAAATAATGCATAAAAAAATTGGTGTAAAAAAATTCAGTTAAAAAAAATTTGGTGCAGAAAAATTCAGTGGAAAAAAATTAGTGCAGAAAAAAATCAGTGTAAAAAAATGATGCAGAAGAATTCGGTGTATAAAAATGCAATGTACAAAAAAAACAGTGCAGAAAAATTCAGTGTAAAAAAATGAGTGCAGAAAAAAATCAGTGTAATAAATAATGCAGAAAAAAGTCTGTGTAAAAAAATGATGCAGAAGAATTCGGTGTATACAAATTCAACCTACGGACAAAATACAGTGTTTTAAAATTCAGTGTAAAAGAAAAGTGAACAAAAATTCAGTGCAGAAAAATACAATGTAAAAAAATTTGGAGAAGAAAAATTCAGTGTAAAAAAATGAGTGCAGAAAAACAATCTGTGTAAAAATTGATGCAGAAGAATTCGGTGTATAAAAATTCAGTGTAAAATTATGAGTGCATAAAAATTCAGTGTAAAAAAATGAGTGCAGAAAAATTCAGTGTTAAAAAAATCAGTGCAGAAAAATTCACTGTAAAAAAATTCGGTGCAGAAAAATACAGTGTAAAAAATGAGTGCAGAAAAAAATCGGTGTAAAAAAATGATGCAGAAACATTCAGTGTAAAAAAATGAGTGTAGAAAAATTCAGTGTAAAAAAATGAGTGCAGAAAAAAATCAGTGTAAAAAAAATGATGTAGAAGAATTTAGTGTATAAAAATTCAGTGTAAGAAAAAAAATCAGTGCAGAAAAATTCAGTGTAAAAAAACAGTGAACAAAAATTCAGTGCAGAAAAATACAGTGTAAGAAAATTTGGTGCAGAAAACTTCAGTGTAAAAAATGAGTGCAAAAAAAAATCAGTGTAAACATTTAGGCAGAAGAATTCGGTGTATAAAAATTCAATGTAAAAAAAAACAGTGCAGAAAACTTCAGTGTAAAAAAATGAGTGCAGAAAAAAAATCAATGTAAAAAAATGATGCAGAAGAATTCGGTGTATAAAAATTTGGTGTTAAAAAAAATAAGTGCAGAAAAATTCAGTGCAGAAACATTCAGTGTAAAAAGCATTGATGCAGAAAAATTGGAAAAATTCAGGCTAAAAAAAATCTGTGGAGAAAAAAATCAGTATAAAAAATCTTTGTAGACAAAAATCAGTGTAAAAAAATTCAGTTTATAAAAAACAGTTTACCAAAACAATGCATACAATTTCATTTAAAAAAAATTCTGTGTAAAATAAATTCACTGTTAAATAATTTAGTGCAGAAATATCAGTTGCTTCAAAACTCAAGACTCACTTCCGTTAAATTCAGACTGAAGCACCTAATTGGTTGGTTCGGAGACAGGATCGATTGCTTCAGTTTTAATTTACTGGAATGAGTCTTAAAATTTTGAAGCAACAAATATTTCTTCACCGACTTAAACGTGTCCTCCTTTTCTTTCCCTTCATCAATTATAACTCCTTATTGCTGTTTATCTTCGAGGAGGAGGTTCTTGTTGTCGACATAACCGGAAAAATCCACACGTTTGCTTATTAACAAATCATTGTTTGTTTATTTTTTTGGACCCCATTGATAAACAACACGACATAGTGGTTGCACTACTGAGCAGCAACCAGCAGAGGGCGACATTTCCTTTCTAACGAAACAGGCTGTTGAAGAAACTGAAGAAAAAACAGGAATTCGTTTGGGGATTGAAAGGAATCAATTAGTTGATCAAGTTATTGATTAGGGAGGACTCTGTCGTGCCTCTCCACGATAACTGTGACGAAATATTTAGGCTTAGCTGAAGAGAAAGCGATGTAAAAGTGTTTGCTTTGTATTTGGCCTTAGGATTTACAAGAATATTTTAAATTAAAAAAAAATATATTAATTTATCAGTCTTTCAGTCTTTTCATCGGAGGAGGTGGGCGGCCTTATTATAATATTATAACATCTTTATCACTTTTAATTGTGATTAAAAAGATGACAAAAATCAGATGTCTTCATAATAAATGTTTAATATTGTATATATTGTATCTATTTTTGCTGTATAAATTGTTTATAGCTACACATTGTTAATTATTTGGATTATCGGGACTACTTTTTTGATTTACTTTGATTAATTAGAAGTCGTAACCAAAAACATAACAGTAAAAAAAATAATAATAATGGGAAAAAACAGTAGTGGAACCAACAGGAATATTTGTAATTTATAATAAATAAATAGATGACACATTTTAAATATAAATCACAGTGTTTATTATTTGGATTATCGGGACTACTTTTTGTTTATTTTAATTAATTAGAAGTCGTAACCAAAAACATAACAGTAAAAAAAAATACTAATAGGTAAAAAAAAACAGTATTGAAACCAACAGGAATACTTTTAATTTATTTTAAATAAATAGATGACACATTTTAAATATAAATCACAGTGTTTATTATTTGGATTATCGGGACTACTTTTTGTTTATTTTAATTAATTAGAAGTCGTAACCAAAAACTTAACAGTAAAGAAAAAATAATAATAGGAAAAAAAACCCAGTATTGGAACCAACAGGAATATGTTTCATTTATTTTAAATAAATAGATGACACATTTTAAATATAAATCACAGTGTTTATTATTTGGATTATCGGGACTACTTTTTGTTTACTTTGATTAATTAGAAGTGGTAACCAAAAACATAACAGGAAAAAATAATAATAATAGGAAAAAAAAAAAAAAACAGTATTGGAACCAACAGGAATATTTTTAATTTATTTCAAATAAATAGACGACACATTTTAAATATAAATCCAAGTTTTACCTAATTTTTATTTTTCGAAAATGGATGGATTATTTTTACCTTAAAAGTAAAAAACAAAAAAACAAAACATTTATTGGCCTCTGTTATTGTACTGTTAAGTACTGGAATTATGAGGAATATTTGTTATTTATCTTAATGACAAATTCTAGAATTTATTTGTTTTATTATTTTATTTTCACAATTTTTACCTTCAACATAAAAAATTGAGAACAATTAGTTGGCCTCAATTATTGTACTGTACTGCAATATCATTAATATATAATTTTTTGAAATTAAATTAATTAAATGACAAATTTTGAACAGAATCCAATGTTACATTTTTATTTGTTACTATTTTTTTTTTTTTTTTTAAAGTAAAACCAAATAAAAGCATGTGTTGGCCTCTAATATTGTACACTAACAAGTGTTGACATTTTCAGGAATATTATAATTCATTTTAGTTAGTTAGGTGACACATTTTAAATATAAATCACAGTGTTTATTATTTGGATTATCGGGACTACTTTTTGTTTATTTTAATTGATTAGAAGTCGTAACCAAAAACATAACAGTAAAAAAAAATACTAATAAGAAAAAAAAAACAGTATTGGAACCAACAGGAATATGTTTAATTGATTTTAAATAAATAGATGACACATTTTAAATATAAATCACAGTGTTTATTATTTGGATTATCGGGACTAATTTTTGTTTATTTTAATTAATTAGAAGTCGTAACCAAAAACATAACAGTAAGGAAAAAATAATAATAGGGAAGAAAAAAAACAGTATTGGAACCAACAGGAATATTTTTAATTTATTTTAAACAAATAGATGACACATTTTAAATATAAATCACAGTGTTTATTATTTGGATTATCGGGATTACTTGTTGTTTACTTTGATTAATTAGAAGTGGTAACCAAAAACATAACAGTAAAAAAATAATAATAATAGGAAGAAAAAAAACAGTATTGGAACCAACAGGAATATTTTTAATTTATTTTAAATAAATAGATGACACATTTTAAATATAAATCCAAGTTTTACCTAATTTTTAGTTTTCGAAAATGGATGGATTAATTTTACCTTAAAAGTAAAAAAAAAAACCAAAACAACATTTATTGGCCTCTGTTATTGTACTGTTAAGTACTGGAATTATGAGGAATATTTGTTATTTATCTTAATGACAAATTCAGGAATTAATTTTAAAAAATTTTAATTTTCACAATTTTTACTTTCAACATAAAACATTGAGAACAATTAGTTGGCCTCAATTATTGTACTGTACTGCAATATCATTAATATATATTTTTTTGAAATTAAATGAATTAAATGACAAATTTTAAACAGAATCCAATGTTACATTTTTATTTGTTACTTTTTTTTTTTTTTTTTTTTAAGTAAAACCAAATAAAAGCATGTGTTGGCCTCTAATATTGTACACTAACAAGTGTTGACATTTTCAGGAATATTATAATTCATTTTAGTTAGTTAGATGACACATTTTAAATATAAAGCACAGTGTTTATTATTTGGATTATCGGGACTACTTTTTGTTTATTTTAATTAATTAGAAGTCGTAACCAAAAACATAACAGTAAAAAAAAAAATACTAATAAGAAAAAAAAAACAGTATTGGAACCAACAGGAATATTTGTAATTTATTTTAAATAAATAGACGACACATTTGAAATATAAATCACAGTGTTTATTATTTGGATTATCGGGACTAATTTTTGTTTATTTTAATTAATTAGAAGTCGTAACCAAAAACTTAACAGTAAAGAAAAAATATACTAACAAGTGTTGACATTTTCAGGAATATTATAATTCATTTTAGTTAGTTAGATGACACATTTTAAATATAAATCACAGTGTTTATTATTTGGATTATCGGGATTACTTGTTGTTTACTTTGATTAATTAAAAGTCGTAACCAAAAACATAACAGTAAAAAAATAATAATAATAGGAAAAAAAACAAAAACAGTATTGGAACCAACAGGAATATTTTTAATTTATTATTAAATAAATAGATGACACATTTTAAATATAAATCCAAGTTTTACCAAATTTTTATTTTTAGAAAATGGATGGATTATTTTTTACCTTAAAAGTAAAAAAAATAAAAACATTTATTGGCCTCTGTTATTGTACTGTTAAGTACTGGAATTATGAGGAATATTTGTTATTTATCTTAATGACAAATTCTAGAATTAATTTAAATTTTTTTTAATTTTCACAATTTTTACTTTCAACATAAAAAATTGAGAACAATTAGTTGGCCTCAATTATTGTACTGTACTGAAATATCATTAATATATGTTTTTTGAAATTAAATTAATTAAATGAAAAATTTTGAACAGAATCCAATGTTACATTTTTATTTGTTACTATTTTTTTTTTTTTTTTTTAAGTAAAACCAAATAAAAGCATGTGTTGGCCTCTAATATTGTATAGTGTTGACATTTCAGGAATATTATAATTCATTTTAGTTAGTTAGATGACACATTTTAAATATAAATCACAGTGTTTATTATTTGGATTATCGGGACTACTTTTTGTTTATTTTAATTAATTAGAAGTCGTAACCAAAAACATAACAGTAAAAAAAAATACTAATAAGAAAAAAAAAACAGTATTGGAACCAACAGGAATATTTGTAATTTATTTTAAATAAATAGACGACACATCTGAAATATAAATCACAGTGTTTATTATTTGGATTATCGGGACTAATTTTTGTTCATTTTAATTAATTAGAAGTCGTAACCAAAAACATAACAGTAAAGAAAAAATAAGAATAGGAAAAAAACAAACAGTATTGGAACCAACAGGAATATGTTTAATTTATTTTAAATAAATAGATGACACATTTTAAATATAAATCACAGTGTTTATTATTTGGATTATCGGGACTAATTTTTGTTTATTTTAATTAATTAGAAGTCGTAACCAAAAACTTAACAGTAAAAAAAAATACTAATAGGAAAAAAAAAACCAGTATTGAAACCAACAGGAATATTTTTAATTTATTTTAAATAAATAGATGACACATTTTAAATATAAATCCAAGTTTTACCTAATTTTTTTTTTTTTTAAATGGATGGATTATTTTTACCTTAAAAGTAAAAAAAATAAAAAAAATAAAAAATATTTGCCTCTGTTATTGTACTGTTAAGTACTGGAATTATGAGGAATATTTGTTATTTATCTTAATGACAAATTCTAGAATTTATTTTTCATTTTTTTAATTTTCACAATTTTTACCTTCAACATAAAAAATTGAGAACAATTAGTTGGCTTCAATTATTGTACTGTACTGCAATATCATTAATATATATTTTTTTGAAATTAAATTAATTAAATGACACATTTTGAACAAAATCCAATGTTACATTTTTATTTGTTACTATTTTTAATTTTTTTTTAAAGTAAAACCAAATAAAAGCATGTGTTGTCGTCTAATATTGTACACTAACAAGTGTTGACATTTTCAGGAATATTATAATTCATTTTAGTTAGTTAGATGACACATTTTAAATATAAATCACAGTGTTTATTATTTGGATTATCGGGACTCATTTTTGTTCATTTTAATTAATTAGAAGTCGTAACCAAAAACTTAACAGTAAAGAAAAAATAATAATAGGAAAAAAAAACAGTATTGGAACCAACAGGAATATTTTTAATTTATTTTAAACAAATAGATGACACATTTTAAATATAAATCACAGTGTTTATTATTTGGATTATCGGGACTACTTTTTGTTTACTTTGATTAATTAGAAGTGGTAACCAAAAACATAACAGTAAAAAAAAAAAAATAATAGGAAAAAAAACAAAAACAGTATTGGAACCAACAGGAATATTTTTAATTTATTTTAAATAAATAGATGACACATTTTAAATATAAATCCAAGTTTTACTTAATTTTTATTTTTAGAAAATAAATGGATTTGTTTTACCTTAAAAGTAAAAAAAAAAAAAAAAAAAAAACATTTATTGGCCTCTGTTATTGTACTGTTAAGTACTGGAATTATGAGGAATATTTGTTATTTATCTTAATGACAAATTCTAGAATTAATTTTTAATTTTTTTAATTTTCACAATTTTTACTTTCAACATAAAAAATTGAGAACAATTAGTTGGCTTCAATTATTGTACTGTACTGCAATATCATTAATATATATTTTTTTGAAATTAAATGAATTAAATGACAAATTTTGAACAGAATCCAATGTTACATTTTTATTTGTTACTATTTTATTTTTTTATTTTTTTAAGTAAAACCAAATAAAAGCATGTGTTGGCCTCTAATATTGTACACTAACAAGTGTTGACATTTTCAGGAATATTATAATTCATTTTAGTTAGTTAGGTGACACATTTTAAATATAAATCACAGTGTTTATTATTTGGATTATCGGGACTACTTTTTGTTTATTTTAATTAATTAGAAGTCGTAACCAAAAACATAACAGTAAAAAAAAAATACTAATAAGAAAAAAAAAACCAGTATTGGAACCAACAGGAATATTTGTAATTTATTTTAAATAAATAGACGACAAATTTGAAATATAAATCACAGTGTTTATTATTTGGATTATCGGGACTACTTTTTGTTCATTTTAATTAATTAGAAGTCGTAACCAAAAACTTAACAGTAAAGAAAAAATAATAATAGGAAAAAAAAACCAGTATTGGAACCAACAGGAATATTTTTAATTTATTTTAAACAAATAGATGACACATTTTAAATATAAATCACAGTGTTTATTATTTGGATTATCGGGACTACTTTTTGTTTACTTTGATTAATTAGAAGTGGTAACCAAAAACATAACAGTAAAAAAATAATAATAATAGGAAAAAAACAAAACAGTAATGGAACCAACAGGAATATTTTTAATTTATTTCAAATAAATAGACGACACATTTTAAATATAAATCACAGTGTTTATTATTTGGATTATCGGGACTACTTTTTGTTTACTTTGATTAATTAGAAGTCGTAACCAAAAACATAACAGTAAAAATAATAATAATAGGAAGACAAAAAACAGTATTGGAACCAACAGGAATATCCATCCATCCATTTTCTACCGCTTATTCCCTTTGGGGTCGGGGGGGCGCTGGAGCCTATCTCAGCTACAATCGGGCGGAAGGCGGGGTACACCCTGGACAAGTCGCCACCTCATCGCAGCCAACAGGAATATTTTTAATTTATTTTAAATAAATAGATGACACATTTTAAATACAAATCCAAGTTTTACCTAATTTTTAGTTTTCGAAAATGGATGGATTTTTTTTTTACCTTAAAAGTAAAAAAAAAAAAACATTTATTGGCCTCTGTTATTGTACTGTTAAGTACTGGAATTATGAGGAATATTTGTTAATTATCTTAATGACAAATTCTAAAATAAATTTTTTATTGTTTTTTTTTTCACAATTTTTACCTTCAACATAAAAAATTGAGAACAATTAGTTGGCTTTAATTATTGTACTGTACTGCAATATCATTAATATATATTGTTTTGAAATTAAATTAATTAAATGACAAATTTTGAAACAGAATCCAATGTTACATTTTTATTTGTTACTAATTTTTTTTAATTTTTTTTAAGTAAAACCAAATAAAAGCATGTGTACACTAACAAGTGTTGACATTTTCAGGAATATTATAATTCATTTTAGTTAGTTAGATGACACATTTTTCACAAAAATCAAATTTTTATTTATTTAAATTTTATTGTAAACGTAAAAACATGGAGAAAAAAAATGCATTGATCTTCTATTATTGTCCTGTACGGTTTTACACTTAACAGTAAGAGAATGAGTACCTTTAGCATTTGGACCGATACGGTACCGATACACAACATTACCAGAATATCACAATGATTACCATTCATGTCTCTACTTGTGAATCATTTATTTAGGGTCGGGTGACGAAGGGAACACGCCAGCAAAGACTTGTGAAGGTGACATCTTGGAGAAATTGCAAACTTTTATTGTCTTTCATTTTTTTGGGGGCCTCTTTTCGTCCTGCAATTTGACCAAGAAACACATTTGTGACATCATTAAATATCTTCCTCTCTCGCCACACTTTCTGCTTCCTGACCTTGATGACTCAGCATTTTTATGGCCGACAGAAAGAAAAAAAAAAAGCCAGGCAGAAGTTTGCCTCGTTCTTCCACAACAATAACATCAAACAACTTAAAAATGACATTATAAAAATATATCTCGTTGGTACAACAAGGAGGAAACATAAAATATCTATAAAGTATGTCACGTATTTTTTACAAGCTACAATTGATTTTTACAAAATAAACAAACTTTTTGTTAGAATAATTGTTTCTAAATTATCACAAAAACTAACCCAAGGACTTCAAAGCAGAGAGAAGACAGGATCTGCCCAATTTCCAGACGACCTCTTTTTGAACCTTCTTTTTGAACTGGTTTACGGACGTCTTTTTGAACTATTTTATGGACCTCTTTTGGAACTAATTTACGAACACTTTTTGAACTGACCTTTTCTGTGAATTGTTTACGACCTTTTCCGTGAACTTTTATCGACCTTTGTCCTTTGGAAACCGTGGTGGCCATGTGGTCGGGGAGGGTCCAAAATAAAAAAAAAAGGATGGCAGAGCATGCTGAGAAGTATCTCAGCAAGGGTACAGTGTACAGATGACTCTCCTCAATATTGAGTCCAAATTGAATTCTGTCTTTGTTTAATTCCTTGCCTCTTGTCTTGTTTAATAGAAAAATAGAAAAAAAGTCTGCGGGCTATAGAGCGTTTTCTATTGGGGCTCCAGTACTATGGAATGCCCTCCCGGTAACAATTAGAGATGCTACCTCAGTAGAAGCATTTAAGTCCCATCTTAAAACTCATTTGTATACTCTAGCCTTTAAATAGCCCCCCTGTTAGACCAGTTGATCTGCCGTTTCTTTTCTTTTCTCCTCTGCTCCCCTATTCCTTGTGGAGGGGGGGGGGGGGGCACAGGTCCGGTGGCCGTGGATGAAGTGCTGGCTGTCCAGAGTCGGGACCCGGGGTGGACCACTCGCCTGTGCATCGGCTGGGAACATCTCTGCGCTGCTGACCCGTCTCCGCTCGGGATGGTGTCCTGCTGGCCCCACTATGGACTGGACTCTTACTATTATGTTGGATCCACTATGGACTGGACTCTCACTATTATGTTAGATCCACTATGGACTGGACTCTTACTATTATGTTAGATCCACTATGGACTGGACTCTCACTATTATGTTAGATCCACTATGGACTGGACTCTCACTATTATGTTAGATCCACTATGGACTGGACTCTTACTATTATGTTGGATCCACTATGGACTGGACTCTCACACTATTATGTTAGATCCACTATGGACTGGACTCTCACACTATTATGTTAGATCCACTATGGACTGGACTCTTACTATTATGTTAGATCCACTATGGACTGGACTCTCACTATTATGTTAGATCCACTATGGACTGGACTCTTACTATTATGTTGGATCCACTATGGACTGGACTCACACTATTATGTTAGATGCACTATGGACTGGACTCTTACTATTATGTTAGATCCACTATGGACTGGACTCTCACTATTATGTTAGATCCACTATGGACTGGACTCTTACTATTATGTTGGATCCACTATGGACTGGACTCTCACTATTATGTTAGATCCACTATGGACTGGACTCTTACTATTATGTTAGATCCACTATGGACTGGACTCTCACTATTATGTTAGATCCACTATGGACTGGACTCTCACTATTATGTTAGATCCACTATGGACTGGACTCTCACTATTATGTTAGATCCACTATGGACTGGACTCTTACTATTATGTTAGATCCACTATGGACTGGACTCTCACTATTATGTTAGATCCACTATGGACTGGACTCTCACTATTATGTTAGATCCACTATGGACTGGACTCTCACTATTATGTTAGATCCACTATGGACTGGACTCTCACTATTATGTTAGATCCACTATGGACTGGACTCTCACTATTATGCTAGATCCACTATGGACTGGACTCTCACTATTATGTTAGATCTACTATGGACTGGACTCTCACACTATTATGTTAGATCCACTATGGACTGGACTCTTACTATTATGTTAGATCCACTATGGACTGGACTCTCACTATTATGTTAGATCCACTATGGACTGGACTCTCACTATTATGTTAGATCCACTATGGACTGGACTCTCACACTATTATGTTAGATCCACTATGGACTGGACTCTTACTATTATGTTAGATCCACTATGGACTGGACTCTCACTATTATGTTAGATCCACTATGGACTGGACTCTTACTATTATGTTAGATCCACTATGGACTGGACTCTCACACTATTATGTTAGATCCACTATGGACTGGACTCTTACTATTATGTTGGATCCACTATGGACTGGACTCTCGCAATATTATGTCAGACCCACTCGATATCCATTGCTTTCGGTCTCCCCTAGAGGGGGGGGGTTACCCACATATGCGGTCCTCTCCAAGGTTTCTCATAGTCATTCACATCGACGTCCCACTGGGGTGAGTTTTTCCTTGCCCTTATAAATAAACATTGATTGATTGATTGATTGATTGAGATGTCATCAGTGTTTGAACCTGACACTTTTCTTTGAAAACAACAACGACAAGCTGAACCGTGCCGCATGCGCATACCCAAAAGTACTTTTGGTGCCCTCACAAATGATCATAAATCACAAAAAGTCCTTGAATTTAACAACCATGTTGTTTTACAAAAGTAAAATACACCTTCATGTCTGTTCTCTTTAAGATTAAAAACTGCTCGCAGGTCACAAAATGGATTCGTGCACAGAGGCATATTTGGCGCCATCTAAAAGTTCCTAAACCGAAAAGTTTGCAAATGTATAATTATACATGACAGGGAGGGGAAATTTACCACTCACAATTCGGTCAGATTCATATTTGATTTTCAATTTAAACTTATTCTCACTAGACAATATTTATCTTAAAAAATATAAACTAAAACTTTTTCAAAACAGGTCACAAAGCTCCTTTTGGCAGATGATGTATGATGTATGATGTATACGTACAATAAGTAAACACAGATGTTTGTCTGTTGTGGTACACCATGGCAAAATGCAGAGAATAATCTCGCCACACTTAGTGTGTGTGTGACAATCATTGGTACTTTAACTTTAACTTTAACTTTAAAAAAAGAACAACTCAACATTTGACGTCACTATGGGAAGTTTTGACGGAGCAGAAACGTGTGAACTCGTTGAGAGTTTCCTCCTCTCCCAGCTCGCCAGCCTCAATCTGAACCTTGGTATTTACCGTGATGACGGACTGGCAGTGTGTCGCGCCTCGCCAAGGAGCAGCGAGAATACCAAGAAGCGCATATGCCAAATTTTCAAAGAGAACGGCCTACGGATCACGATTGAAGCCAACAAGCAAACCGTCAACTTCCTCGACGTCACTTTCAACCTGAGAAATAACAGCTACCAACCATTCACGAAATCCAACACAACACTCCAATACGTGCACCATGACAGCAACCACCCACCCACCACCACGAAAAGAATACCTACCGGAATTAATAAAAGGCTATCGATGCTGTCATCTAGCAAAGCTGAATTTGACCAAGCAACCCCCCCGTACCAAAAAGCCCTTGATGAAAGCGGATACAATTTCACCCTCACCTATGAACCCACGCCAGGAAACCAACCAAAAAAGAACAGAAAACGAAACAACATCATCTGGTACAACCCCCCATACAGCAAAAACGTCTCAACTAACATTGGCCACAAATTCCTCAGTCTGATTGACAAACACTTCCCCAAAGGCAACACCCTAAGAAAAGTATTCAACAAGAACAACATTAAATTGAGCTACAGCTGTATGAACAATATACGACAAATTATCTCAAACCACAACAAAACAATTGCAAATGAGCCGTCGGCCCCCGGACAGAGCGACCCCAAAACCAACAAAGGCTGCAACTGCCGCAAGAAACCTGATTGCCCTCTCAACGGGGGGTGCTTACAAACATCAGTTGTCTACCAATCTAAGGTAACACGCAAGGGCATTAACACATCCGACACATATGTAGGATTAACCGAGGGAGAGTTTAAAACCAGATGGAACAATCACAAGGCTTCTTTCAGGAACCAAAACCTGCGGAATACCACAGAACTCAGCAAACACATTTGGGACCTCAAAGACAATAATATTGAATATTCAATAAAATGGCAAATTCTTGCATCCAGCACACCTTACAATAGTGGTAATAAAAGATGCAACCTATGCTTAAAAGAGAAACTGTTTATTATTTACCGTCCAGACCTGTCATCCCTCAACAAGCGGAGCGAAATTGTATCAGCATGCCGCCACAGACGGAAACACCTCCTAGGTAACACATGAGCCAATCACCACGCCCCTACGCCAGCCTGTACCCACCCACTCTGTGCCCTATATAAACCATGGTATGTGAATGCTCCCGTTAAAATCTCCTGATGATTGAGGGAACCCCTCATGAAACAGGCCTGTAGAGATGAAATAGTCTTGTGATTTTTTCCCACACATACATATATTGCGCTCTACTACGGTATCGAGCACTATTTTTTGGATAACCTTATTAAGACATATATGTATATATATATATTTATGTGTATATAAATATATGTATATAAGTATGCTTATATAAATAGACATATATGTATATATGTGTTTATACATATATACACCACAGTTACATTTGGACAAAACACAAACATGTAGACCACCACAGATACATTTAGACCACTACAAATATGTAAACCACCACGGATACATTTAGACCACCACAAACATGTAGACCCACCACAGATACATTTAGACCACTACAGATACATTTAGACAAAAAAACACGTAGATTTTTAAATTGTTATAAGTACACCTCTGCATAACATGGTAACTGTACCATGTAGACCGCCACACATATATTTAGATCACCTAAAATACATTAGATGAACATGAACATAGAGACCACCACAGATACATTTAGACCACCACAAATATGTAGACCACCACAGATACATTTAGACCACCACAAACATGTAGACCACCGCAAATACATTTAGACCACCACAAATATGTAGACCACCACAGATACATTTAGACCACTACAAATATGTAAACCACCACAGATACATTTGGACCACCACAAACATGTAGACCACCACGGATACATTTAGACCACTACAGATACATTTAGACAAAAAAAACACGTAGATTTTTAAATTGTTATAAGTACACCTCTGCATAACATGGCAACTGTACCATGTAGACCGCCACAGATACATTTAGAACACCTAAAATACATTAGATGAACACGAACATGTAGACCACCACAGATACATTTAGACAAACACAAACATGTAGACCACCACAGA